>NC_056741.1:877159565-877267065 GCF_019279795.1 Protopterus annectens
TCACGGCCTCACAGGTAGAAACTGCACTCTCCAAAGCTAAGAATACAGCATCCAATCAGGACCAGATGACATCCCAGGCTGTGTACTACATGAACTACAAAATGAACTGGCACTTCACCTAAATGGCATGTTTAATCATAGCCTCACCTCAGGCTTCGTGCCCACTGAGTGGCGCACAGCTACAGTTATCCCACTCCACAAAGGGGGATCCACCTTGGATCCCTGGAACTACCATCCCATCAGTCTGACGAGCCTGATCTGCAAGGGCATGAAACGTATTATCATGGAACTTATAAACAAAGACATTGGCAACCTTCAAACACTGGATCCCACCCAGTTTGGGTTTGTGAAGGGCCAATCTTGTCTCCTGAACCTGATTGGCTTCTTCGAATCAGTCTACAGAGCTGTGGACGAGGGTAAGGAGGTCCACACAACCTATCTGGACCTCGCCTAGGCCTTTGACACCATCCCCCACTCTGGAATCATAGATAAACTTACTAAGATGGGCATAAATCCCTACATTACTCGATGTGTTGCCAACTGGCTTACTGACAGAACCCAAACTGTAAAAGTAGCCGACTCCAAATCCAGCTCCAGACAGGTGACAAGTGGAGTACCTCAGGGTTCAGTACCGGGACCACTCTTGTTTGGCATCTACTTCTCTGAAGTACAGGCCAACACTAAGGGACTCTAGCTAACAAAGTTTGCAGATGACTGCAAACTGGGAGCCATTATTAAATCCCCAAATGATGTGGATATTCTACAAAAGGGCCTTACAGAAATAAAATGCTTGGTGCCAGAGCCGTGGGCTCAAGCTTAATGCCAAGAAATGTATAGCTATCCCCTTTGGGAAAAAACATATACCCACGAATTACCACATAGGTGGCAGTACACTAAACACCGAAAGTGTGATGAGAGACTTAGGGACACAGGTGGACAGTGGTCTCACCTTCGATAACCACATCACCACAACAGTCAGAAAATCCTTCTATATGGCACACCTCATCACTAAGGGCTTTTCATCCAGAAAAAAGGAGGTCATTGTCCCACTGTACTCATCCTTCATTAGACCCATTATAGAGTACAACGCCCCGTTTGGTATGTACCTCACAAGACATCTGCAACAGCTGGAAAGGCCACAAAAATACCTCACTAAAAGAATCACAGGCCTAAAGCAGATGCCCTATGCTGACCATCTAAAAAAACTGCAGCTATGCTCTGTGGCATATCGTCTACTCAGAGGTGATCCCTGCTTAACATACAAAGCCATGTCAAACCCTGAGCTGTTGGACATGCTCCACTTAAGGAAATCCAAATCCCTCAGAGCCACATGCTCCAGGGATCTAAATGTTGTCATCACAATGAACAAAACATGCTGGAGGGATATGTTCCTGACCCAGAGACTCCCCATACTCTGGAATAGACTGCCCATACATGTCAAGCAGAGCACCTCCTTGACCCTCTTCAAAAGGAACCTTGACAATTGGATGGGAGATAAGAAATTCACCTCGGAGGATTACATCAGTCGCCCTGCTAGACAAGAGTCCAGGGAAGTAAATACTGTGGGAAGAAATATCCAGGGAATTGTTATGGCTAGGCTTGTATAGGCCCTAGGGCCGATAGCCTAGTACCAACCTATGAACCTATGAGTGGTGCCTCTGGAGAAATTATATTTATTACAAGCAACATGAAAGCCATTTTCACATACTTTTGAAAACAAAGAAAATATTTGGAACTTGATGGAATATCTTCATGTGTTTCAATCCCTCCTCTGTAAATTATAAGCATTATTATTTCCCTCAGTGTCCATAGTTATATTTTTAAATTACACTTACTTAGTGGCAGATGGAAACAATTGGCCAATCAAGTCTAACCTTTAAGTTCATTTAGTGTTTTACATCCTCTCCATCCAACCCTTCCCTTTCACCATTCTCCCACCCATAGGTTTCAACCTTTAAAGGGGCAGCGCAGAACACTGACCCTAGCAATGTGTGATAAATAGTCAAAATGTCGAATAGCCTATTTTTGCACTGTGTGAAAATGTACCATTTCTGTGAGGCCTGGATTAAGCGGGCTGAAACTTGCAACCAGAATTGAACACATCCTAGATTTTCATCAATTTACACTCCCCAAGTACAAACCCCTCTACTTGGCCATCACTGAGACTGTGATGCAATTACTGACTGCACTGTAATTCATTAAAAAAATTATGAGAACATATTTTAATCAACTTACATTTGCTACACAATAAGTATGCCCATCTAGACTGGCATTGCTGATTTTCATCTTAAAGAAACTGCATCTAAATCAAAGTTAAAAAAACAGTCCACAGCAGTCTTGCATCAACTTACATATGTTGAGCAGTAATCTGCATAGAAATCACTTCTGTTCTACTACAGTAAGCAGGCTGTTTACACTCAGTTGGACTACCCAGTCTATTGAACTTTTCCAGTAATTAAATGGCAATAAGCATCCATACATACCTACAAACATACATACATACATACATACATACATAAATAAATCATATCTATAGAAACAATTGATTAATTGCAATCTGTAAAACAGGAATACTTCTACTTAGCAGAAAATGGCTAAATAACGTTATTCAACTATTTTAAGAAAAACATGCACCAGCTTTTCCATTCCCTCCACATCCTCTTGCTTATCAACTAAACTTGTAAAGTCCTCAGTTACACAAATGATTGGTCTGGAGACCACCCAGCCAGTTGGACTTTCCCAGCAATTAAATGTCAGTAAATAAGTAAAATAATAAATAAATATGTAAATACTAAATGACTTTACTAAATCAGTTGCAGATGAGCCCTACTCCTGTCTTGGCAGAAGGAGCCACAAAATGTACAAATTCAACCATTTAACTTTGTATAATTAAGTGAAGAAAGCAGCTCTCAACCATCCATCTCCAAAATGTAGGCAAATTGTAGAACACTTACTATCAGCTTACCAAAAACTTCGACTAGGAAACTCACAGGATGGTTAAAATGTGTCACTTTATAGTTATGGTAGCACTCTGTTTTAGATTTAGTAAGCGGCTCTTCACAGTGTGTACAATCTCGCAAACATGGTAGACAGTGTGGGATGCTAATTACAGCATAAGCAGCTGAACTGCATGCTAATTAACCAATCCAAGATGGAGGAGCTATTTAGCAAACTATAAATCAACCATGTAGACTCAGTGCTGGTTTTCCTTGCAAATTCCAAAACCTATTGGAATACAGCCACAGAAAGGGGTATACACAGAAAGAATATTAGGGGATGCTATTGCTTTAATTCATGTGTGTATGTGCAACAGGCTGAAGTCTATGCTGCTGCTGCTGCTAATAGACCAAGGCCAAGAAGGAGAAGAGTTTTCAGACCCAGGTAACTTACCACAACCTACTTGGTGTGGGAATTGTAGAGCACTGCAGGGTGGATAGAGACACACTACAGGAACTCAGCAACCTCTGTCATCCTCAACTCAGAGCGAGGGCAAACCAAGGGGAACCCATACTAGTGGAGACAAAGGTATGTGTAGCACTTAGAATTTTAGCTACAGGAACCTTTCAGAGACCAACAAGAAACATGCTAGTAGTTTCACAGGCATCAGCATTCAGGATCCTCCATCAATTCCTGAATGCTATGCTACAACATTCCAGGGGCCATATATATTTTCCTCATAATCCTGAGGACAGGGCCACAAATATGAGGAGTTCTACCCCATAAAAACTACCCTGAAGTGCTGGGTGCATAGACTACACACGTATAGAGATTAAGGCACCACCTGGGCAACAGGGAAGGCTCTACATAAATAGAAAGGGCTTCCGCTCTATTAACTGTAAAGTCATTTGTAATGCCAAGGGAATCATCTTGAATATGTGTGCTACAAACCCACGCAGTTACCATGACTCATATGTCTTGCACACCTCCCATCTGTATCAGATGTTCACTAGAGGGGATATCCTATAGGCTCATTTACTGTGAGATGCAGGTTATGCACTGGAACCGTGGCTGATGACACCCATCAGAAGTGCACACACACCCACTGAACAATGCCATAATGAGCCACACGCTCAAACCAGAAATATTATAGAGCATGTGTTTGGGCTGCTGAAGTTATAGTTCGGGTGCCTAGATATATCTGGGGGAGCCCAGCAGTACAATCCACATACATGTACTAAAATATTCACTGTATGTGTCATGTTATACAACATCATCCTGAGAAAACAGCTTCAGCAGGATCAATAAGGGGAAGAGGCATGCATCCCACCCCCACTTCCAAGGTCACCACAGCCACATGCAGGTGAGGAGTCAGAAGGGGACACAGCAGCTGCTGTGGGTGTAGGCAGATGTAGACATGCTCAATATGCCTTTGCACTGGCTAAGAGGCAATGCATAGTACACTCACTCACCACCTAAGGGGCTAAAATCTTCATCATATGCACATCATATAGTAACACTGATGTCAGGCAATGCTCACAACCATTAGCTACCTACGTAATGGCTGTATAATCCTAGCATCAGACACTGTCAGCCCTGAACTAAAATAGTTGCAACTGCTGAATTTACTTTAAGTGTTGAACCTGGAGTGTATTGTTTAATAATATGAATGAACTGCATATGTGGTGGTGCAGTGGTTAGTGTTGTTGCCTCACAGCAACAGGTTCTTCGGTTTAATTCTTGGCTGGAGTTCCTTCTGTGTGGACTCTGCATGTCCTTCCTGTGGCTGGGTGAGCTTTAGAGACATGTAGGTAGGTTCTTGTGCATGTGGGTGTGCCTTCCGTGAAGGTTGGGCATCGGGCTGGCAACTCGGCACTGTAAAAAACCACTGCCAATCAATCTGCGAACCGGTGATCCGCTGTGGTGAGCCCTAACTGGGAAAAGCCAAAAGACATTGCTTTCCTCTCATACCCTTCCATGTTGTTACTTGGCAATGTAAGCAAGTAAAAGGTGGATGATTTGTAGAAAAATGACTTTAACATGTGACAGCAGAGACATACGTGACTTATATGTGTCCATTATCAAGTAGTAGGCCTCAGACATCAAAGATTCACACAGTCATACCTCTCAAAGGTACAGATGGTTACCAAATATCTTCAGGTTAGCACCATACGTTTTACTGGAAATTCATTAAAGAGAGAAAGTAATGAGATACATTTCAGCTTCAGACTTCACAACCCTGACAAGATCATTAACAATACTGATGCAAAAAATATTTGATTCTATCAACTGTCTAACGTTCTAAGACCAAAATAAGTCAAAGGACCATTACCAAATCCACATCACAAATGCAGATATACTAATCACTAAGTCAGCTATGCTCCTGATCATCAGACACAAATGTTATGTGTCCCTGAATCCAAAAGATAGAAAGCAGGGATATGGCACAGTTATCATCACTTGCACAGGGTGTTGTGGGGGGGGGGGGTGCAGGAATTCCAGGCTGACACAAAAGGTTGGTGAGTGTGTACATGTGAGTAAGAAAAAGATGCAGGCAGATATTTGCATAAAGTAACAAATGGCCAGTGAGACAAAATGAGCTTTAAGCTTCATGGCTGAACCATGTAACTGGAGTGTGTGTGTTGCCTGTATGGGTCCTCTGGGTGAAATTGATGTGTGAGCGTTTGCATGAACACAGCCAAGCTCTGTGTTAGCTCTACATCCTAGTATGCCAGACAGGTGTGAGCCATGCATGGTAGAGGTGGCAGTTCATCATTGTCGCACCCGACCACAAGAACTGGCTCTGTCAGGAGTTGCACTGGCATTTCCACACCCATGGTCAAATGCACTGCTGCTACCTGAATGTGACTGTCTTCTGGATGAGCTCCCCTCATAAAGATGGCCAGGACCATGACCCCATGGCTGCCATGTCTGGCTGTGGACACCTCAACCACTGATGAAGCAGTGGAAGTAGTGTCACTATGGGAGTGTGGTCAGGTATGCCCATATCAGCTAACAGCAGATTATGTGGCTGACCTACACCCATGAGGATGCTGTCCCCCTCTCAGCAGATGTTCCATCACAGATACCACCCATTCCAACTTGTCCTTCATCTGATCCATTGAATCAGTAACACGGTGGAAGCAGTCATGCATGTCAGCCTGTGCTACATCTACAACCCTAAGTATTTCTCTGGAGGGCCTATAGGAGTGTGCTTGTGCCTCCCTGATGACCCTAAACATATGTCAAGTAATACAGGAAGACACACCTATATCAGGTGGAGGATGGACAGCAGGCACTCCTAACAACCCATCTGTGTGGCACTTCATCCACACTTTGGCTATGGGAATCACTCTCCCTCCACAGTCCAATATCTGAGGACTTACTGGAATGGGTTGGTGTAGGCCTACTGGCTGTGTCAGATGGAATTACAGGGGATGGCTGAATGTCAACCTCAGTGTCATTCAACCTCTGCACCTCCTGACTGTGTCTCTGTTTGGCCACTCTCATCATCAGAGTCTGTCAATACTCTGACATCATGTGGTAGGAGTCCTACACTTCCACTGTCAGGATCACCTATGATAATAAGCAACAAACATAGGAAAAAAATTAATAGCTACACTACTATAGTCAAATGTATGCTAACAAAGTAGCAGTGGTGCCACTACTACAGACAGTATAGCAATACACACAGCAGTCCTGACACCCACAACACATGTGGATAAATGGTATATACTTCTTTGAAGCTATTTGGCTTACAGTGTGCAGTTGATGCTATGCTTCCATGGACAATGGCACTGGAAGAAGTTAAAAGTTAAGGAAAACATCATCACACTTTACAGTAACATGGGGGGGGGGAGTTTAAAACATTTAGCCCTTTATATGTCCATTAACTATACTTTCAACAAGAACTTGGATGACACGTCCAACCTAAGCCCATGTGTAATCAATCTGAATATGTTGTTAACTATAGCAATCTACAATCCCACCCCTCCACAAACCAATTCATTGTTAAACAGAACTAATTTATTGCTGTAAATATTTTACTATACAACAGTGTTTAACAATTGAGATACATACGCCCACCTGGAAGCTCCTCCTAGTGCATTCTTACTGTTCCTGAAACAGTAACACCAATGTCAAGGACATGCTGTTCTGCAATTTCCTAGGAGCTGTCTGGATCCCTGACAGTGGACAGGAACTCTTCATTTGCTGTTAGTGGTGGCTCTGCGGCATTACCTTCTGTTGTGTTTTAGGTCATCTAGGACGATAGCACCAGCACCCAGGTGTCTCAAATCCTGAACCCCCTCTTCAGAGACCCTGAGAATCAGGTCATTGTGGAAACTTTTAGGTGATATGGTGCTTTTCTGCTGGAAAGAGGACATGGAGATATGTCAGGTAGAATACAAATTTAGAACAGATAGTTGCTGATGTGAATGCAGTAAGTGGTCATAGCAGGACATATGATCATGTGTGCCATAGAGCCACTGACATGATCTCATTTGCATGGAGAAGAGCAGCTGCAGTATCCTGTGATCAGATGGGTACCAGGGGCCTGCTCAGTGTTTGTTGCTAATGGATTGCAATTGTGACTGATTAGTGGTAGGAAGAAGGAAACCACAACAGCAATGCAGACTACCCTACCTCCAGTGGGTGTGTCAGGTTAGACTTACCAAGTGTAGATGTAATTTATCAAGGTTGGAAATCTAAGTAAGCTGCATGCAATTCACAGATTCTGTTCATTGACATCCAACCTTCCCTTCATTTATTGATAACTATATATAACTGCCATTTAATATTCTCACAAATTTACAATGCTAGAGAATGCCTTACAGACTGCATGTCTCAGATTACAGGAGAGATAAGACAAGAATGAGCAACAAACACAGAGAAATAAGACAGAGATGAATTTTTGCAAGCAATAGTCATAAATGGTTGTGTGACTACTCAGTGCACTACATCTGAAATTAATACATGTACAAATAACTTTCATATGGTTTGTTAGTATCGTGAATTATGTTGCAGTTGGTTGTATGCAGAATGATTTCAGTTGCCTCCTGCAAAGTTGTTTGTGTGGCAAAGAGAAATAAGGCACCCTTATTGTATTATGAAGGTTCATTGGAGCGAGAGTTCAAATCCAGACCTATGTAAACATTTTTCATGTGTACTAGCAAACATTTTTTAGTGTTTATTTCATAGATTACTTTTCTTCATTTCAACTACTTTTCCCATTTATTTATTTATTTTTGGGGGGTGCCAGTGTTTGCACAGTGCAAGGTATAGTGCAAACAAGGGAAACAGAGAAAATGAATGTCAGGTTTGGATGTGCTTATCTCATTTGCGCATTGCTTAACAGTGTGCAAACCTGGACTAGTGGTCCACACAGGAAGCAGACAGAACACCTGCAGACAGGTCTGTCTATAAAAGTGTAAAGGTAAAAAAGTACACATTGTTGTAATTTTTGCTTTCCATCATGCAATGCCACTAAGTAACATTGTGCAGCAGTTAGCAAGGTTCCCCAACCCTGCAGCCTTCAAACACCTGCAAACACAACACAGACAGTCAATAACTGAAAATGTATACATTCTGTTGATTCTGTTGAGCACTGCTCAAACACACTAAGTGGCCTTGCATGGCAGGTAACACAGAGAACTTATGAATGACTAGGAAACTATGGAACTGTCATCTAACTACTCCTGTGGCAGCAGGCATAAGTGTAGGGCTGGAATACAGATGGTCCTGAGTTCTAGTATAGGGTGTGCAATCTATTTTACTGCTGTGACAGTGCAGTCTATAGCAATGAACTGAATAATATACAGGTGTTATTTCAACATTCTTGTGGCAACAAGTGTAAGTGTAGGGCTGCGATACACATGGCCATGGGTTCTAATATGGGACATTCCAGACATTTTTACTATTGTTCCATTTCCCATTATATTCACTTGCACTTTTAACACTTTAGATAGTGAAGCTGATATGAATTATATGTATGAGGGATAAGACACCCTTACTGTGTTTTCATATGTATGACTGCAGGTATACTGTCTACTATATTTCTGTAAGTATAATTGTGCTATTTTGACTTGGATGGCCTTCACAATTAAACAAGACACATACAGAACTGGATCTATATACAAGAACCTTGACAAATCACACACATACATGTGTAAAACCTCAAACTGTCAGCTGTATTTATGAATGATTCCTGACCATGTCTGAGAAACACTTCTTTTGTGGCAAAGATTGAAAATCATTGCTGTAAAAAAATGTTTTGCCCCTTATGCCTAGGTTTGAATACCACACTTTAAAAATCTATTTTACCAGTGTATAAATCCAAAAACAAATGTGTCAGGTCATGACATTTATGCCCCTAGTGCATGTCTGCAAACTTAACTCAACTAAGAGTTACCTTCCAATTTTCAATATATATTTCCAAGCTACAAGAGCAAACACCCCTCAAACTAAGGTCAAGTGTCAGATTAACCTTCCAATTTAAAATATTTATTTCTTCTCTGTTTGGCACTGCTGCTCTCCTCTTAACATTGTGCAAATGCAGTTGGCATCACTGCTTGGGTTTATGCACTACCAGTAAATGTGATAACAGGAATTGGCAGGAAATCATTAGTTGCCATTGCGCTAGTTCAGGTGTTAGACATGTCTGGAGTTAGAGGTGAAGGTGCCCAGTTTACGGCACAGAGGTGGGATGTTCAGGCATCCAGAATATTTATTGGACTCCTGGTAAAGCACTACAGCCAAAGGCTTCGGCAGGGGGACTATTCTGGCTCCAGTACAAGTCCGAGGCTTGGAGTAGTTTGGCTCAGGCTGTATCCAGTGCGACTGGCATCCCACACACTGGAGAATAATGTAAGTATCATTTGAATGACCTACAGAGTTGCAAGAGGGATATGCTCAACCAGTGGTTGACTGAGTTTCAAACTGCTGACATCGCACAGCTGTTTAAGTATAATTAGAGAGTATTTGTAATACATAGAAAGCTAAATATAGGCAAGGCTGGCATACATAATGTTCTTCTGTTCTTTTCTGATCTTTCCACAGCTATTGCTGAAATAGAGTTTAATCAATGGGCTCATGCTGATCGAATGGAGAGACTGAGGGAAGCAAGTGGTATGCATGCAGCACAAGAGAAGTATTATTATAGCTTTAAAAGTTAAAGATATATTTGTTTTTTTTTTATACAGCTGCAAAAAGTTGAGCATGCATATCCTAACTGTAACAGCAAGAATGCATGCCTTAGTCTCTAGCACAAATCAACTTTAGGAGTCAAGTATAAGACTGTAGTCAGAGGTTGTGGGTTCAAATACCATGAGTAACAACTACACAATACTGCATTACTTTAATAGAACTAAGAATATGTGCAATATATGCACATTTCAAGAATTACTTTCAGCAATCTATAGTTATAGTGTGTAGCTCTTAGGACATATACTTAAACATGATACTTCAGATAAAGTGGTTCTATAATTGCATTAATGCATTGCCTGTCACATATGACGGTAATAATTGTATCTCTTTATTTCTCTCTCTGGTGCTCTGGTACCCTCTAGAAGTAGCAGTGGAGGTGGGGATTTCATCACCTGCCAGGAGATGCCAGGGTTGGTGCATAGGGTTGTGCACCACATCATTGGTATATGCCTATGCCAAATGGAGAGGCTGATCTCCCTCATGGTATGTAGGAGGAGAACACATCAAGCACTCCAGCTGCCAGTGAAGTAAGGGGACAGTGATGACAGTCCAGTGGGTGAGGATTAGATTCTCACTGTCTCCATGTTTGATGGGCATGAGTCTGGGTTGTCCCCTCTCTCACCCCAGTCATGATGTCCCCAAACCTTTTGTGTCCCTCACTGTTCCTGTGTCTCATCTTGTTTGTCTTGTTTGATTGCATTTGCTTCCTCACTTACCCAACTTACCTGACCCAGAAATACCAATGTTCCTTACCCAGTGTAGATCAGTATGTATGTATACCTTTAAGAAGCTTTTTAAAGGTTTTCACAGGTGTATAAATACTGAGCACATGTGAGCCTGACTCCCATTTTGTAGTAAGCTGTTGAGATCTAAGCATGTATGTCTGTGTAGTCTATCAGTTAATCAGTTAGTTTATATTTCGTACTGTTGCTGTCCATCCTGATGTGTTTCTGTGTAATAAAGCATATAAACAAACTACCCCTCCTATTTGTCTTCAATATAAAAACAAGACAAGTGACATGGTGTCAGAATGGGATCCAGAAATCCAGATTCAGGACCGAAAAGGCACTCAGTTAAAGGTAGAGGAATACAGAGGAGTGAATCGTCCCCACTGTACGTACAACTCACAAAAACAGGTCAAAAACAAGTTGCAGGTGTCAAAACTTGCTTAAATTATTTCTTGCTCAAAATATATAAAACAAAGCATTCAAAACACTCAAAATGAATTTCTAGTTAAAGAAAATGTCCACAATTATGACATACCGATAAAAAAAATTCAAAATAATTACAAAAATGTTTGAAATAAAGTCAGAATTGCATAAAATGAATAAAATAAGGAAAACAACTGCATTTTTTCAAAATAGCTTATAGCACATACTTTTTTCTCATTAGTTAAAGCTATTCAAGATATCCGAAGTATATAGAGAGTTTGCATGATTGTGCAGTATTACAGTACAGTTATTTCACAAAATACAGCCATTTCAAAGCATATTTTTAAAGTACAGTATTTCAAAGAGTTTGTTATGCATTTGAATATTATTACAAATACTGGCTGCATGTGCATGTTCATATATAATTATAAGGGCCATTTTTTCAGTGTGTTTGAGCATACATTTTTGGCATTGCTGAAGGATTTTATAGACCAGCTCTTCTTGTATTTGATAATAATATTGCAGAGAATTGGAGAGTGTTTGAGCAAGAGTATAATGTTTTCATACAAGCTGCATTTTCTGATAAAGATGACTGTACAAAGGCATTTATTCTACTTAAGTTGGCTGGTTCAGAAGCCATAGGAAGATTGTGATCATTTATATATGCACCTGCTGTGTTTGTAGGGGAGGGGGAAACTGCCATATAGTGGTACCAGCTGAATCAAGGGAAAACCCTGAGTGCTTAAAATACAAATTTAGAGAAATGTGTAACTCCCAAACAAATATTATAATGAAAAGGCACTTATTTTACACAAGAGATCAAAAGCCTGGGATATTTTGCAGCATATATAACTAATTTGAGAAATAAAGGTAAAACGTGCAGATATGGTGATTTAAGGGATGAGTTGATAAAAGACTTTTATGTGGTATTAAAGATGATGCTGTGAGAAAGATTTTGCTTCATGACAGTGATTTAACTTTGAATAAGGTGAGTGAGATTTGTCAGATATATGAGCTCACAGAAAAGCACACAAATATGCTTACAAATGAGAAGTGCATTTTTCCAGTACCTACTAGTGCTCATGTTGATAATATGCAGCACATAGCTAAAAGAAACAGGCCCAAGCACATGGCAGCAACTGTAAGCCCTGCAACACTCACTGGGAAACCTCGTACCCTTCTAGCAAATTCCAGAGCACACAGTTTCAATGACGCACAAGAGTGAGTCAGCAAACTCAAAGCATGTGTCTCTACCTGGTTTCATAGTCAACTGTTGTAATTGTGGTGCAAATCATGAGCCCAAAAGAGAAAAGTACTTAGCTTTTGGTCAACAATGTCACAAATGCAATAAGTGGAATGATCTCAAAAGATTTTGTAAATCAAATAAGGGACATTCTTTTATTAAAAGAGAACAGGCAAGGAGACAAGTTGATCATTTAGAAAGCTGTGACTCTACTATTTATGTTGATGGTGTGTCTGTGCTTAAAGAAACAGTCAATGCAGTAGATTTATGAGCAAATAATGAAGTATTTTGTACTGTTCAGATAAATGGAAGACCCATAGAGCTTAAAGCTGACACAGGTTCAAAGTGCAATGTTATGTCAGCAGAACAATTTGCTAGAGTAGCTGGTGAGAAGCTTGATTTGGCAATGTGTGAAGCTTGTTGCTTATGGTGGTGAAGAAATTCAAACCAAGGATTCAGTAGTGCTTCCATGTTCCTCTGCTGGGAACAGCTATGACTTGCAATTTTACGTGGTCAAAAGGCATGTATAGTCATTATTAGGCATCAGAGACAGTTTGAAAATGGGACTACTTTCATTTAATAAGGAAATGCACCATGTAAGCTTAAAAGACCACTGTTCTAATTTCACCCAGACTATTTTTTCTACCTATGCTGATCTTTTCAAAGACAAACTAGGCAAAATTCCAGTTGTGTACTCCATGATGTTAGACCCTGAATTCAGTCCAGTTGTCAGGCCAGCCCAGAAAGTTCCAGTACCTACGCAGAACAGAGTCAATGCTGAGCTAGATAAAATGGTGCAGCAGGGTGTAATTTGTCAAGTTGAAGAACCAACTGAATGGGTATCCTCCATGATCATAAGAAAAGTTCAAATGATGTCTGAATATGTATTGATCCACGAGATTTGAACAAAGCGCTGAAAAGACCTCATCATCCAATGCATACAGTCAAAGAAGTCACTGCTCTTATATCAAATGCCAATGTTTTTTCTGTCTTAGATGCAAAGAGTTCATTTTGTCAAATTTTGCTTGACCGAAAATCTTCATTGCTAACCACTTTCAGTTCTCCTTTTGGCAGGGATAGATTTTTGAGAATGCCATTTGGAATAAATTCTGCCAGTGAAGTCTTCCAGTGTGCATGGAACAATTTTTTTCTTGGTATCCATGTGCTATTATTGTAGATGATATACTAGTAGGAAGTAATGGTGAAGCTGTGCATGAGAGAAACCTCAAGAAAATTCTGCAAAGAGCACATCAACTGAATCTTAATCTGAATCCTCAGAAGTGCAAATTCAGGCTACAAGAAACTACTTATGTTCATCATTTATTTACCAGTTCAGACTTATGACCAGATCCTTCCAAACAAACAGCAATTCTTGAGATGCCAGCTCCAGACAATGTTTAAGCCCTACAACATTTCCTTGGCATGGTTAACTACCCAGGCCAGTTCATTCCAGACTTGAGCCAACTTTCAGAACCATTTAGAGAGCTGACACACAAAGATGTATCTTGGTCATGGTTAGAACAACACCAGAGAGCATTTGATACCCTGAAACAGAGAATTGTCCAACAACTCTCAGATACTATGATGTTCACAAATCAGTTACTCCTATTGTGATGCTTCAGAGTTTGATCTTGGTGCAGTCATTCTTCAAGAGGGTAGACCAAGTAGCCTATGTGACCAGGATTCTAACCCAAACTGAAATGCACTATGCACAGATAGAGAAAGAACTCTTGGCAATTGCGCTTGCATTTTCAAAGTTCCATGATTATATTTATGATAAACCTTTCTTGGTGTTACCCCTCCAACCTGCTTAGACTAGTGTCTTGCTCATCAGGTGCCTCCCCTCATCAAACTTAAACCTAACTGGAAAACCCCCTGCAAAGGATGCCTGCCTTGGACTGCCTTTCTTAGTGCTACTAAGACCTCCAACCTGCTTAGACTAGCATGTATGTATCAAGTCTAGCTCCTGGAATGTTTACAATACTGACAATAACCTACCCATAGCGAGCACATTAGCAGCCTACCGCAGACCTTTACCGCCCCTCTAGCTGCTCTGTACCCTTGTCTCTCTTCCCCAAGGCCAACTAGTTTTATGCTGTATCCCACCCCTTGTTTTGCAACACCTCTACCCTTAACCTCTACTTAATACTAAATCTCTGCAGTCTACCTTCCTCTAACCTACACTCAGCCCCAACTATAGAGCCCTACAAACTGATTGTTTCTGGCTGCTCTGTACTCTTACACCTACCTGGCTCCCCCTCCCCCTCTTCTAATACTAACCTTTCCTCTGTCCTCCTTATCCCCTCCCCTAAGGTGCACATCCTCACCTGAACCTATTTCCTGGTGGTGCAACCAGTGGCGCCATCTTTAAAAACTTTGATAGTACAGGGAAAGTCTGTCTGTTTCCCCTGCTCCGATTCCCTGCAGTTGGCTGCTCGTATCTCTCCTGGTAGGTTGTACTCTGCTGCTAAAATGCAAACAAATGTTTAAATGCAGTATCTGCTGCATTATCGTGCATATACATTACTGTATTTAAATTTTGTTAGTCAATACGCAATTGTACTGAATAACTTCAAATACGGAATGCCTAACAGCTATGTGTAGGAAGGCAGGGTTACTATATTGTTGTTTTTAGCCTAATCTTGTTTACTGCATTCACTAGAGAGCTACTGGGGCTGAACGCTACAATTGTTTGTGCCTTCTACTGTTTTAGCCTACTCCTGTTTATTGTATAGTAGCACCTCACTAGAGAGCTACTGGGACTGAACGCTACAATCATTTCTGCCTTCCATTGTTTTAGCCTACTCTTGTTTATTGTATAGTAGCGCTTCACTAGAGAGCTATTGGGGCTGAACGTTACAATCATTCGCTCCTTCTATTTGGCGCTTTTTTTCAGGTATGTGCCCTTGGGGCTGGAAGCTGAAATTGCCGCTCCTGAAGAACGGTAGTGAATTCAGAGCTGAGTTTTGAGGCTGTACGCAACACCTGATTGATTTAAATACTGTATCTGGCTCAGTTTGAGCATCTGGTGCTGATCGCTAGATCAATCACTTCCTACCCTTGCCCCTGTCTTTGCAATTAGCTTGGATTGAGCTCCTGGGGCTGAACGCCAGTACAGCTGCATCTCTACTTTATTCTATACACAGTATCTCAGCTCGGTCAGAGCTACTGGAGCTGACAGGTCTAATATTTGATGTTATTTCATCACAAATAGATCTAACTGAGCTACTAGGGCTGACAGTTATTACAGTTGCTTAGATTCACGATACAAATAGCTCGGTTTACATTTTAAGGGCCAAACGCTATTGTAGCAGGATTCTAGCAGTAATAGCACTAAATATAGTTCCAAACGCTACTGTAGTTGCTCCCTTAACTGTCCTATATTCAGGACTTAGCTTGGGGCCAAAAGCTGTTTGTTTAACAGCTAACTAGCATTGGCTTGAGCTACTGAGGTTGAACGCTACCACAGATAGTTTTATACAATTGAGTAAGTAGCGCTTTAATTTGGAATGAGCTCCTAGGGCTGTAAGCTCACAGTATTACATCAAGAGACTCATAATTTTTCTGGATATGAGCTATTTGGGCTGAATGCTATGAACACTAGTCTTTAAACACAGTAATCAGCTCAGTCTGAGCTCCTGGGGCTAGATGCTGTAACAATTGCGTCTTCATTTGCTGATTTCCTATTGACAGTAGCTCGGATTGTGTTACTAGGGCTGTTAGCTTATATGGATTGTTTTCTGACTTGGTAGACTGCTTGTATTGTGATACTGGGAAGACGGCTAACTACTGTGCCTAATATATCAAACCATAGCTGTTTTTTTGTTTCTGCCTTAACTGTCTTGGTGCTGTAAAGTACAATTGACTGAAGTCTGCTCAATGAATGATTGTTACACCTGTATGTTATTATTTCCTAATTGTCTTTGCATTAGCTGTATTAGTATTTTATTTTTTCCTAACTGTTCTTGCATTAGCTGCTTTTAGTATTTTATATGTTAGTAATTAGCATTAGCTGCATTTAGTATTTTATTTTTTAGTATTTTAGCTAGTATTTTATGTTTTACTAACTGTTTATACATTAGCTGCTTAGTTGTCTCTGCCTAGCTTTTCATGTGTTGTAAATTATGTACTGACTAATGTCTTCTTAAATGAATGCTAATTATTTTCTCTGCTTTTTATGATCTCCTAGCTGTACCTCACAACTTCCACTCACTCTCTACTCAGCTTCACCTACTTTAACTCACTCACTCCTTAACTTTTTCTAGAGCCCCCTGCAGTGTCTACTTTACCCACCTGTCCTGCAAACACTAACCACCTCTCTCTCTCCAGCTTGCTCCTCAGGTGTTTCTCCTCATCACACTTAAACCTAACTGAAAACCCCCCTGCAAAGGACGCCTGCCTTGGACTGCCTTTCTTAGTGTTACCCCTCCAACCTGCTTAGTCTAGCGTGTATGTATCAAGACTAGCTCCTGGAATGTGTGCAATACTGACAATAACCTACCTATAGCGAGCACATTAGCAGCCTACCGCAGACCCTTACACCCTCAGCTACTCTGTACCCTTGTCGCTCTTTCCCACGGCCAACTAGTTTTATGCTGTATCCCACCCCTTGTTTTTCAACACCTCTACCCTTAACCTTTACTTAATACTAAATCTCTGCAGTCTACCTTCCTCTAGCCTACACTCAGTCCCAACTACAGAGCCCTACAAACTGATTGTTTTTGGCTGCTCTGTACTCTCACACCTACCTGGCTCTTCCTGCTCCGTTTGCCCTGCGGGCTCACTCCGCTCCCCTACCCTGCCCCAATTCCCACCCGTTCCCAGCACTCTTACTTTTATTCTTCCCTCTCCTCTCCCAGTCAGACTAATTATCCAATAGACACCCATTCTATATTACTGCACCCATTTATGTCCTTCCCTCATACTTATATCACTCTACCTCCTGAAACTGGAAGTCTCCACTTCTTCATTTAGATCTATGAAAACAAATTATATCTTAATCTAAAACCTCTCTGCTCCATAATTACTACTATCATTCTCTCACTGGACTCACATGCCTACTATAATGCTTCACACTCTCCTAGCCCCCTGTTTCCTCCTTCTCCTCCTAATTCCATTATTCTATACCACCTCATAATCCTCTAATAACTACCAAATATTACCTTCAAAAATATCCTCCATACAAACCTACCCCCTCCCTCACCCTTACTCTCATTTCCTTTCTATCTCACCTTCACTCATTCAGCCCAACCCTCTTCACATATTCCATCCAAAAATCCTCTCCACCTCTAATAATAAACTGAAAAATACACTTATCTCAATTCTTCCCAAACTATTACTCTGTAAACTTAAACAACTACAATTTACCTCTTTCTACAACCTAATCTTAGCTGGGGACATCCACCCCAACCGTGGTCCCAGTCCCTCTATTTACAATACTTCCCCCTTATCTCCTTCCTCCCCTCACCACTTCCTAAAAATATTCACTATCAATGCCCAGAATCTCAACAATAAAGCTCACCAATTTCAAGCTTGGCTAAACCATAACTAACCAGACATCCTAGCCATCTCCAAAACATGGCTCAAACCCCTTATCGCCGAGTCCGAGATCCTGCCCCCTGGATTCCATACTCTCAGACATGACCGATCACACAATAAAGGTGGCGGCATTGCTTTAGTCTACTCTAACCTTTTAACCATTATACCACTTCAAATTCCTATACCTCAATTTAAGAACACCGAACTTACAGCTGGATTACTAAAACTTAATAAACACAAAAATATCTGTATTATTGCTATTTACATCTCTCATGGTAACAGTATCTCTACCCTTGAAGACATACTCCTATGGGTATCTACCAACATTAACTACGAAACATACATACTAGGCAATGTAAATATTGACTGGAATAAAGTTAATAGTCCCTCTCCCTCTCTATTCATAACCTCTATAATTTCACTCAGATGATTCTTCCTATCACCTGACCTAACAACTCTAACCCTCCCTGCCCTAACAAAATAACTAACTCTGGCACTATTCCTGACTCCGTCAGTGACCACATCCCAGCTTTCATTCATTTTGCAACTACTTCTTCACATCATCAGCACAAATACATTCTCACTCGTAACCTCAGTAACTTCAGTCCCATAACTTTCTCTAACATGCTCAAACAAATGCACTGGCAAATTCTAAACACCCTTCCTCTTGACAAAGCCATAGACTACTTCAACTCTGTCTTCCTAGACACTCTAAACTCTCTTGCTCCAATGCGAAACAAAAGGATAAAAATGAATACAGCTCCCTGGTTAACAAAACATACAAAACAAATCATGGTCCAAAGGGACAAATTATTGAAGCTTTACCAAAACAACAAATTGCCTAATATCCTGATCCAATACAAACAACTCCGCAACCTTGCAAAAAAGCTAATCACTAAGAACAAACAATCCTACTATATCAAGCTCCAGTCTAATAATGACAACCACAGGAAATTCTGGAATTCAGTACAATCACTTCTTAATCCTGGCTCCAAGAATAAGCCTGTCCTGACCCTAGTAAATCTGACCTTGAACTAAGTTCTGAATTTAACTCTTCTTTCATAGAAACCATCTCTGCACTGACCAAGACATTCCCCAACAACAGCCTTTCAGTCTCTCACTCTTCTCCTTCCAGTTCTCCTAAATGCCATCCCCTCATGTTTGAGCTCAAACCTGTCTCTACTACCTTCATAAAAAAACTGCTTTCCAAACTTAGGCCCTGCTCCAATGCTCCAGACAATATTCCCTCCTCCTTTATAAAAAGTGCTGCTGAAGGAATAGCTCTCCCAATTAGCATCATTATTAACAGATCCATAAAGGAATCTTACGTCCCCAAACTCTGGCGCTCAGCTTATATCCTTCCCCTTCATAAAGGTGGCAAAAACACCAGCATCTCAAATTTCCACCCTATTGCACTGCTGTCACCAATCTCCAAAATCCTAGAAAAGTGTATCCACCTCCAACTCATGCCTTTCCTTACCCAAAACCATCTTCTAACTCCTATCCAACACAGTTTCCACCCAGGCCATAGCACTATAACTGCTCTGTTGTCTTTCCTAGAAACTGTCAATCAAGCCCGAGACTCCGGACACTTGGTGTCTACAGTTTTGCTAGATCTGTCTAAAACCTTTGATACTGTCTCCCACAGACACCTTCTCTCTCACCTCTCAGATTTCCATCTCTCTCCAAATACTTTATCCTGGTTCTCCAGCTACCTATCTGACAGATCTCAAGCAGTAAAATGGAATAACTCCATCTCCTCCTTCTTACCTACCCCAACTGGTGTACCACAGGGATCTATCCTTGGGCCCATGCTTTTTAACATCTTCATCAATAACTTCCACACTGCCATTCCTGATGCTAAAGTCATTCAATACGCTGACAACTCAACCATAGTCTGCTCTGCTTCTAACCTCTCTGAACTGCTCAAGAAAACCCAAACTGCATTTTCAATAACCGAAGACTGGATGCATCAAAACCACCTCTCTCTCTCAATGCTAACAAATCAAATATTTTACTCCCCCCCCCCACCAAGACTTACTCCTACAACAAAAGTACTTTCAAAGTCCTTAGTCAATCCAACTCACCTATAGAAGTGGTGCCTTATGCTAAACCGCTCAGCATTACTATTGATGAGTACCTCAAATTTGACATCCACATCCAACAAAATATTAAGAAAACTCACCAAAAACTAGGCATACTGTATAGGAATAGTCACTTTCTTTCAAACTCTACTAGGCAAACTCTGGCCACTACCTATCTTCTTCCCTCCTTATTATACGGAGCCCCTCTGCTAACCAACCTGTCTGCCTCCATCTCCTCTAAACTAGAAAACTGCTATAATAAAATCTCTAAATGTGCCTCCAAATCCAGGAATTCCACCCATCACTGCCTTACCCTACAATCTCTGAACTGGCTAGAACTCCCAAACTACCTAAACTACCTCCAGCTCACAACTGTACATAGAATTATATTTCACCCTACTAAATTCCCTCCTCTAGCAAATATCCTTCCCCCATACATCCCAAACTGAAATCTCAGATCGGAACATCAAAACTTAATAGCCATCTACAAGCCTAAATGTCCTGCTGGCCAATTATGCCTCTCTTTCTCCATAGACAAGAAATGGAATTTCCTTCCTCTCACACTAAGAACTATACCAAACTCTGCCAATTTTAAATCCCTGCTTTTCAAACACCTGTCCACTACATGGAAATGCACCTGCCATAACCCTACCTAATCTCTATCTAAGTATTTGCCCCCTTGAGGACTCCTCACAGGTCCCCAGTCCTCTCTAAATCTCCTATGTTTACTACACCATGAGGGTGTCTAAGCTCTCCACATTTCCGAGAGCTACCTAACACACAACAAAACTACGTAAATATTGTAAATAGCAACAAAACAAAAAAAAACAAAAACAAAAAAAAAAAAATATGAGTGCTTGTAAATTGTTTTCTACCCCAATTCTATTACTGTGTTAATTAGAGTGTTTGCTTAAATGTATCTGCATAATCCTCAGAACAACCCTAAGCTATTTTGTTTGAACATGTCTTACTCTGTACATATTATGTAACTGTCCTATAATATGCATCTTTCAGTATGACCTATACTATGTATCACTGTATCTCTGATACTTGTATTGTATTATGTTTACTGGAGCTTTTCTCCCCAGGCCTCCACTGAAAATGGGTTCTATGGGCCCAGTGGACTTCCCCAGTAATCAAACTGGAAATAAATAAATAAATAAATCTACATGAAAGGCAGACTTCTTTATCTTGCTGATACATTATCCAGATTGCCCAGAAATACCACTGAACAGCATGAAAATGAGAAACTTGATTTTGAAATCATGGAAGTGAGAAAATTTTCTTCCACACATCTTGATGAGCTTAGAAGTCATACAACCACAGATCCAGTTCTTCAGAAGCTCAACTGCTTTATCAGTCAAAGATGGTCTTCAAAGCAACCTTGTTTTACCAGTAGAAGTGCAACCATATTTTCCTTACAGAGATGAGATTTTCTTTGACAATGGTATCACCATGAAAGGTCCAAAAGTGATTGTTCCAAAATCCTTACAACAAGAGTGCTTTACCATTTTGCACTGTGGCCACCCAGGAAATGATTCTACCAAAAGAGGGGTGAGAGGACTAGTATTTTGTCCTTCTGTGTCACAGGATATTGAGAGAGTACTTTCATCTTGTTCTGTATGTAATAGTACTAAGCCAAATCAACAAAACAAACCACTTCAGCTAAACCAGATTCCTGAACTACCTTGGTCGACAGTAGCTACAGATATTTTTGACTGGAATGGTCAACATTACTTTGTGTTAGTAGACTCCTATTCAAATTGGTTTGAGATTGACCTACTTCCTAATCTAGCATTCAGTACTGTCATTACTAAGCTGAAGTGTCATTTTGCGGTCCATGGTAGCCCACACAAAGTTATTTCTGACAATGGTACACAGTTTACAAGCCAGCAGTTCAAAAGATTTGCTGAAGAGTGGGACTTTACTCATGTCATGAGTAGCCCTGAGTACCCGCAGTCAAATGGTTTGGCAGAGCATGGAGTTCAAAGTGTGAAACAATTACTAGAAAAGTCAAAATGAGACATTAGTGATGTTTTCTTGAATCTCTTGAATCTCAGAAGTGTTCCTCATTATAAACATCTTGGTTCACCTGCACAGAGACTCTGTCAAGACAAACCAGAACCACACTACCAATTAGTAGTACATTATTGGTTCCATGTGTCAAGAACAACAAATCAGTGAAAGCCAATCTGTTAAAAAAAGCACTTATCCCAGAAGTCCTACTATGACAAGTCCAGCAAACTGCTCAATCCACTACCAGAAGGGGAGATAGTGAGGAAGCAGATGACAAAAGGTTTTGATCAGATTGGTGTCATGAAAAATCTATATCCAAAGCCGAGATCATACATTGTGGAATCACAAGGAGTAGAATTTAAGTGGAATCGGAAATATTTGATCCCAGTGTTCCACCCTGTATTGCAGTATCATAACTGCGAGAAAGACTATATTTCAGTGTGAGTTATCCAGCATTCCAGTTCCAAAGGACGTTCCAGTAAATATCCCTGTTCCTGAGAAGAATCACAAAACTCCTGAAGCAAGTTGTTCACCAATGACTGTCCCTGTTGCTAAACCCAGTTCTGATTGCTATATCACTAGATCAGGTCGCATTTCCAGACCATGTTTCAGATACATGGCAACTTGGACACGAATGTTGTGTTTGTCTTATTGTCTGTACATTTACATGTTTCTTTTCAAATGTCATTATATTGCGAGTAATTCACTAAAGATGGAGGATGTAGATCATCAGTATGTATGTATACCTTTAAAAAGCTTTCTAGGGGTTTGCACAAATGTATAAATACTGAACACATGCAAGCCTGACTGCCATTTTGTAGTAAGCTGTTGAGATGTAAGCATGTATGTCTGTGTAGTCTGTCATTTAATCAGTTCATTTATATTTTGTACTGCTGCTATCCATCCTGATGTGTTTCTGTGTAATAAAGCATATAAATGAACTACTTTGCCTGTTCATCTTCAATAGTAAAACAAGACGAGCACCTCCCGACATTCCTTTCTACTGAATTAAAAACAAAAAATAGGCAACTGTCCCACACAGCAGCTGTGTTTCATATACTCAAAACTCTCAGAATTTTAGCAATGAGGCTCACATCTGTGCACTGGTTAACTACACGCAAACAAGGAAGGTAATGGAAATGTTTATCTCAAATGTCAAACAGTTTGCCTGCCATCGAGCAAACCCACTGCTCTCCACTGTACTATGCAAAGTCACTATTAGCATTCATTAGTGCTGTTTCCTGTCCATTTATTCTTCATGCCATGAAACTACATATGGAAACATAACAAGCTGAAGGGCCTATGCCTACACATCCATCAACTGACCCTGGGAACTATCAACTCATAAGCCTAACCAGCCTTATCTGCAAGGCTATGGAAAGAATCATCATGGACCTTATGTACAAGGACATAGGAGACCTTCAAACTCTTGACCTGAACCTGTTTGGCTTTGTCAAGCGTAGATCTTGCTTATTAAACCTAGTGAACTTCTTTGAGAATGTCACCAAAGCCCTAGATGAGGGAAAACAGTACATACCACCAATCTTGATTTAGCCAAAGTTTTTGACACAATCCCCCATTCAGCTATCCTAGAGAAACTCTCCCATCTGGGGATTAACCCATACATTACTACATGGGTAGCCAACTGGCTCAATAACAAAATGCACACTGTCAAAGTTGGGGAATCCACCTCCACCAGTAGGCCGGTTACCGGAGTACCACAAGGATCTGTGTTGGGCCCTGTACTGTTTGTAAACTATTTCTCTGAAGTCCAGGCAAAGGTAGATGGCCTTTGGCTTGCCAAGTTTGCAGATGACTGTAGACTGGGCGCAATCATATACAGTCCCCCAATGATGTTAACATATTACAGAAAGGGCTGACAAAGACAAATGATTGGTGCCAAACTTATGGACTGAAAATTAATGCAAAAAATGCCTCATTGTCCATTTTGTAAAGAAGTAGCTCCTGCCAATTATGATATAGATATCACACCTCTAAGCTCAAACTCAGCGATATGAGACTTGGGAACACAGGTTGACAGCAATCTAAACGTCAATCACCATATGCACATAGTGGTAAGAAAAGCATACTACTTGCGCACCTCATAAATAAAGGCATCGCATCCAAGACCAGGGAGGTCATAGCTTCTCTGTACTCGACCCTTATCAGACCACTAATTGAGTACAATGCTCCCTTCTGTATCTACCTCACCAGACACCTGCAGCAACTGGAGAGACCATAGAGGTTTCTGTCCAAGAGAATCCAGGGCTTCCAAAACATGACATACACAGAAAGACTATAACAGCAAAACACAGCACTGCAGGAACCAAAGACCCTTCTGTAGAAAATGTAAAAAAATATCTAAACAAACAGCAGCAGCATCACCATGACAAAAAGCATAAAATACTTTATTAGTAACAGGATAAGCACTTTCAGAAAACAATTTCCTTCATTAGATCCCAACATTAACTGACATGCATATAACTATATATACTTCTTTTAAAATGTCTTAATCCAATTAGCAGAACTCAAATGGCCCATGTAATTTCCTGCTTGGGTTTATGCATTACCAGTAAATGCAAGTTAAATAACTTCATAAATGTGTTTAACATAACCAGATCACAGTCTTTGAGCTTTAAGACTGTGATCTGGTTATGTTAAACACATTTATGAAATTATATACAATATATACATATATATACAATTTTTATGTGTTATGGTTATGTCCTTTATATGCTTTTATCTTTTATATTTATTTTAGTTTGTGTTTTCACATATGTATTTTTTTTATTTTTATTTGTTTTGAGAATGGGTTATGATGTATCAGGAAATGACATATGTTGTTTTATGATCCACTAGGAAATTGCATGGGCCATTTGCTATTTGTCATGGTGACCCTGCAGCTGTTTGTTTGGATATTTTATGCTTTTTGTCATGGTGACCCTGCTGCTGTTTGTTTGGATACATGGAAAGACTGAAAGTCCTGTCACTGAGCTCAGTATCCTACAGGCTGCTGAGAGGCGACCTGTGCCTGGCCTACAGAGCAGTCTTGGACCCTGCCCTAAAGGAAATGCTG
This sequence comes from Protopterus annectens, assembly GCF_019279795.1. Classification (NCBI taxonomy): domain Eukaryota; kingdom Metazoa; phylum Chordata; order Ceratodontiformes; family Protopteridae; genus Protopterus; species Protopterus annectens. The sequence goes on from NC_056741.1 coordinate 877,184,814, forward strand.
CATATCTGCAAATCAAATGTGACAAGATTAACTCATTCCAGGGATGTCAACCTAACCTGTGACATAAACAGAACATGCTGGAGAGACAGATATATCTCCCAGTGATTGCCGCTCCTCTGGAACTGGCTCCCACTCCATGTGAAGCAGATTTCCTCAATGACCCTATTCAAGCACAACCTTGACAACTGGATGGGTGACTGTAAATTCACCCCAGGGGTGACAGCTATGTCCTTCATGGACAGGGGCAGTCGGTGCTGATCACAAAATTGCTCTGCTAACAATGACCATCTAACTATGGTCAATAAGAGTACTCCAGTTTTTACATATTTTTATATGGCTAGGCTTGTAAAGGCCCTAGGGCCATTAGCCTAGTAACTTCTATGACTATGAACGAATGTGGGCCTCCCAAACTCTTCTCTCCAAAATCCACCATTGATGTCATCCTCTATAAGTTGTCCTGCAGCATTTTAAAAGTCATGGCGCTTGTGTAAAGTATTGAGTTCTGTTGTCTGTGAACTTATTATTTATTTATTTATGTGCAGTTGGTTTACCAGGATGGTTCCATTGAGCCAAGACGAACCCATTTTCAATGAAGTCCTGGGGAGAAAAGCTCCATAAAAACAATACTAATTTATTGTATTTATTTATTTAGTTGCAGTTGGTTTACCAGGATGGTCCATTAAGCTTAGATAGTTAGGGGGTTATGTTGTCACTGCAGTCAACGCGCGTGTGTGTGTGTGTGTGTGTGTGTGTGTGTGTGTGTGTGTGTGTGTGTGTGTGTGTGTGTGTCTGTGCATGTCAATCTAGCCAGAAGAGCCTAAGTGTGTATCCTACAGTTACCACTCCAATCCCATGGATTGATACTATTTTGACAGTTGCACATTCCTACACATCCATTTCATGCAGGCCTTTGTACATCTACTGCTGATGTCATCCACTATAAATGCCCTGCAGCTTTGTAAAATATCAGACTTGTGCTGTGGCACTTGTATAAAGTACTCAGTTCTGTAGTCTGTGTTACTATTACCATATTTTCCTGTCATAAGTTCATAGGTGTGTACAAGTTTGTATTTCATCAGAAGGATTTATTGAGAAAGTGTTGTTTAAGACACTCAAAGTCAGTATTGAGCTGTGGCACCTGCCTTAAATACAGAGTTTTGTAGTCTGTGTACTTAGGTAGGTGGAGTGTGTGTGTGTGTGTGTGTGTGTGTGTGTGTGTGTGTGTGTGTGTGTGTGTGTGTGTGTGTGTGTGCACGCTTGACATTAGAGAGAGCCTTTTACACCAGCATGTGGGACACCGCTATTACCATATTCTCCTCAGCAGACACTGCTGATGTCATCACCTTGAAAGTGTTGTTTGAGACACTCCAAATCAGACTTGAGCTGTGGCACTTGCCTTAAATGCAGAGTTTTTTAGTTTGTGTATTTAGGTAAGGGCTCTGTTCTCCTAGCAGTCAACTGGGGTTTGTGTGTATGTTTGTGCATTTGCTTGACATTAGACAGGGCCTTTACACCAGCATGTGGGACACTGCTATTACCATTTTCTCCTCACCAGACACTGCTGCTGTCATCACCTGTATCTTATTTGTGGATGCACAGTATTCCCACCAGGGCAGGGTCATAGACTGGCATGAAGGCCAGGCAGAAGTCACTTCATCCTATACAATACAGATTACAGTAACATGGCTTTCAGTCTATCCACATACAGCATGGCATGGTTTGTAGGTCCTGTGTTTTCTTGTAGGCCCATGTGTGGTCTCTCCAGCTGCTGCATGTGTCTAGTGAGGCACATGCAACATGCAGCATTATACTCTATTAGTGTTCTGATGAGGTTTGAGTACAGTGCTGTTATATGATGTGCACAGCATAGACTTTCCATATCACTGTAGTCACTTGGTGGTTGAAGTTCAGATTTCAATCTACTTGTGTTCCCAGGTCTTGCATCACTGGGTTTCACCATCGCAGGAGTGTTGTCAATGCTGTAATTAGCAGGGAATTGCACTTTGCAAAAGGATAAAATAAAGACATATTTTTGAATTTATCTGTAGACAGTGTGGATTTGCCACCAATCATTTGTCTCTATTAGCCCCTCCTGTAGTATGTTGTCATCATTGGTGGACTCAATGATTGCACCCAGTATGCAATAATAAGCAAACACAGTAAGCCAAAGGCTATATACTTTAGCCTGAACCATTGAAAAATAGATTCTAAACAGTAAAGGGCCAAGCACATATCCCTGGGGTACACCAATGGTGACAGCTCTGCTGGTACAGGTTGATTCATCAACTTTCATGATATGTGTTCTTTCAGCGAGCCAGTTGGTTACCCATCTAGTGATGTAAGGGGTAATTCCTAGCTCGGAGAGTTTCTCAATGATACCTGCACTGGGGATTGTATCCAAACCCTAGGCCAGATCAAGATAGGCAGTTTGCACTATTTTACCTTCATCCAGATCTATCACACAAAATCAATGGGCTATGACAACATTACAGATCATTTATAGCATGATTCAGCACATACACCTTCCTGACACAGTTGAATACACACCTCAATACACCATCCACACAGACTATGTACTCACAGAAGGGTATACATCAACATGCATTCATCTGAGTTGGGGGGGACAGCAGCTGATGCATGCATGTATAGACACAGCCTGACTCTCCTCATCTGTAAGGTAAACCAACATGTCATCATGGACCTTTTCTAAATGGACACTAGTAATATCCCGGCTGTGTCTAATAGACCAGTGTGAATTGTTAATACTACATCATATCTGTTACATCTGTTAGATGTCCTCAAAGAGGTCATCGTGAGCATGCATGATGACATCACTGTAATCCTTTTGAATTTGACAAGCCCAAAGCATTTGACAAAATCCACAATGAGGTATTCACTCAGCCCTGTCAGATATGGCCATAAACACCTATATCAGCAAGTGGGTAACCAGTGGATCACATACATGGCATCTAATATGTTGATATGTGTGAAGTGACCTATATCTCAGGTCCAGTGATCAGGTCCGCACATCAGGGCTGTCTGCTAGGTCCCTTCCTCTCCATTATTTAACACACAGATGTCACGGATGACATACACATCCTATGTCCAAACAGTTGTCGGAAGGCCTACAGATTGTGGGCAATCATTGACTCCAGCTGTGATATTAGTATAATACAGACAGTATCAATACACATGAAAGATTGCTGTCACAGCCATGACAACACCTGCGATGAAACAAAAACATAGGGGGATTTGTTACATCATGAAACCAAACACACAAGACAAGGATAATGTAGACATCACACCCTATAAACACACCAATAACTATGTGACCTGTGTCCTAGGGTAGATGGTATATGGAACATCCACTAGCATGTGGACACAGTGATGACTACTCCCTTCTATGTAACACAACTACTGAATATGTGAAGGACACCTCCATTAAAAGCCATAATACCTCCATTGTTCACCAATAACTGAGTGCAATGCACCCTTCTTCATGTACCTCCCTACACATCTTCCTGATCTCACCTGAAGTGTAGCATTTTTGCCACAGTAAGCTGTCACACATCTTATTGGCCATATCTAGGTAATATTTTTGTTGCATAAGCATTACTGTCTGATGGTGTGGAACACCTATCAAGTTGTTACACAAGATGCATGTGTGATACCTGTTCCAGTGATGCACACAATACATACATAACTATTTGACAACATTGATTGCATGGGTAACATTCGTGACAGTATATATTTTTCTATATATATGCCATACACAGCAGTCAGCTAGCCTGTATTGATCATAATACCATATACACAGGTATAGCAGTGTTCCTCCTAACACCTCCAGCAGATGTTGCAGTGTCAGGATGCTGTGAGTGACTACCCTCAGTTGTGTAAGTGTGTTGGTGCCAAACCATCTCTGATCACTTAACATCTTCACTAATGATCTTCACATATCTTGCAAACTATCCTCTCTAATACAATATGCTGACGATTCCACTCTCATCTCCATTTCCAATAACATCGCAGATCACCACACACAGACTCAAGATGTCTTTCTAACCACTGAAAAATGGCTATCTGATAATCAACTCATCCTAAACCCCAAAAAAACTAAACTTCTGCTTTTTCTCCCTTCTTCTCTCTCTCGCAACATAAATCAACCTTTCTCATCACATCCTCTAATAAGACCATCATAGAACCTGAACCACACACTAAGGTCCTTGGTACTATCATAGATGATGAGCTCAAATTTAACTTACATGTCTTACAAAACATTAAAAAAGCCCAGCAAAAACTAGGCCTCCTATACCAAAATAGAACATTTCTAACTCCCAATGCTAGACTCTCCCTGACTCAGGCTCTACTCCTCCCCTCCCTCCTCTATGGCACCCCAATCCTTACTAACTTACAGACTTCAGCCTTGTCCAAACTCCAACAAACCTACCATAAGGTAACTAGATTTACCACCAACTCACATCACAACTCTCACCACTGCCTTTCACTCAACTCTCTCCAATGGCTAGAATTCCCTCAACAACTCCTACTATCTCATAGTAGTTGTATAGTATACAAAGCATCCACCTGCCCAGCCCTCTCCTCTCTGGTATCCTCTTATACCCCTACACGTACTCTCTGCACCTCCAACCAATTACTCCTGGACGTATACCATCTCAACAAAACTGTTGGTAATTTACTCTACAGATCCGCCATAGCCCAAGCTTGGAACAAAATCCACATCCACCTAAGATCTATTCCCCACCCTAAACACTTTAAAAAGGAATTAAAACTTCACCTTCTTAACACTAAGACTTGTCTCTGTCATGCCCCTACCTAATCCACTACACTACTATATTTCATTTCCCCTTCTCCACTGACTTCCATCTCCTTATCCTCCTAATTTTTTCTTTTTTTTTCTTCCCTCCCTAATTTTAATCCTTCTCTATGATTAAACCCTTAGTCTTTACTGCTCCACCACATATACATTTATGCATATTGTCTGCTCAACTACAAACTTCTCTTTTTTCTGTAGTAATCTCTTTCACTCCCTTGGAATATCCAAAGGAATTACTCTGTTTAATAAAAAAAAAAGTTACTTGTAATCACATTACTGTGCTATAGTTATTCTGTATTTCTTGAACTTATTTATTATTATTCACTGTATCTCTGCAACTTATGTATAATATGTATAATAATTCTCTATATGTGCTTGAAACTTTTTACTGTAATTCATCTATATTGGAGCTCTGTATGTGCTAGTAACATTTGTAATGTAAATTGTCTTTACTGGAGCTTTTCTCCTAGGGTCTCCACTGAAAATGGGCTTCTAGTCCAGTTGGACTAACTCAAAACCTAAAAATGTACCCTTACAGATCATTTACACACCTTCTGTACAGAATGCCTGGAATGGGATTTCACAATGCTCTGCACTGTATACACTATCCTGTACTGTGTTTGGAACATATACATAAATATATGTTAAGCCCTGGTAATCATTGTGGCATTCCACTCAATCCTGCACTGTTGCCAGCCATGAAACCGTGCATGAATATGTAATAAGTGCTGCTGCTCACCTCACATCACCACACACACACATAAACTCCATGTAGGCTTCGCGCAAAGTTCATACGGGTTTTTACTGAATCCCAGGGATTTTGATCATACTTCTCAACTGTCCCTGATTTAGACTCATATTTTAGTTCTGGCCCTTTTTAAACCATGGTTACTTTTTGAGTTAAGGTGCTGAGCTACTCTTAATAAACAATGACAATAATTAGAGTAATAGACTTCTTTTACTTCAGAAAATGTATATTAATTCACATTCTCTTATTCAGTCAATGTCTTAAGTTAATATTATTAATATTTTAAAAATGTCCTTGATTATTTCTGGATTTGTCCAAACTCTGGTGAGATTTGTCCCTAATTGGGTGAGAGCTATGATTTTGATGAATTGATATGATTCATGATCATTTATCACAGATATGTAAAAAAAAAATCTTAACACTAACTGTGTGACAGACCCTATCAATGTAGAACAAAATCAAACTGATACAAACAACAAAAGAAAAATCAAATATTCAACTATTTCAGACATTTTCAAGTGTGAACATTAAATGGCTTACCTTTCTTATTTACTACTTTGTAGTTGTCTTATTGTAAAGGTGCCAGTTGTTAAGTCATTCATCCTTGCAGCACCACAAGCCCACAATCCCCAGTGCTGTAGAGAAATCAGGCAGGATCATGAATAAAAAAAAATCCAAATGCATCAACCAAGCTACCATGATAATCTAGCAAGTGGTTGCTCCCAACAACAGTACCACAGCTGTCCCAAAAGTGATCTGCAGAAAGCAAACCACAGCCCTTTTGAAATATGGGACTTAGTCTATGATTCTTTTGTTTCAGACCAGGGCTGTGAAGATCTCTGCATGCACACTTGCTGTAGCAGCAACTTCTGAGAGATTGTTTTGGCTTTCCCTCTGTCCCCAAGACAATCAAATAACTTTTCCTAACTACTTATTAAAGCTGAGCACACTGCGATTTACTTTTTGAAATTATTGCAGTGGTGTGAAAATTGTAATGGCACACCATTGGACAACTTTTGTCTGTGTCCTCATAGGCTCCCTTTATCAGATTGGCTCATATACTTCAATTACAATTTGCTGTACTTGCAGTATATGAGCCAATCAAAAAACAGAAAGCAGAGCCATTACTGTGCAGTGTAGAACACTGGAAAAGTGACTCTATATGCAGAACATTCTGTACAATCTGGAGCGTTTAGCTGGTAAGCCCCCACCTATGACATGCTTTCTTGAATGTCTCCTTTTAGTTACTGTCCCACTGCACATTCTGCTGGCACATTCCATGGTTTCACTATTGCCCTGTGTAGTACTTCTGATCACTACAGTCTATTCCCTATGTCTCCTCCTCTTCTGTCCTTCCTGTTCAGAACTATCCCTTTACACCCCCCACTGACATGGTCTTCATGTACTCAAATGTTGGTCCCCTTTCTCTTTTGACCTTTAGTTTAAAAGTTTCCAGCTTTTCTGGTATCTGGTCATTTTTTTCCCACTATTCCTTACTCCTTTCTGGGAACTTTCCTCTAGACTACTGATGATATCTCAATGTCTCTCTCATTATATGGCTTCCAGAATTACACATGGTGCTCAGAGTATGGTTTCAGCAGTGCACAATAGAATATAAATATCACCTCTTTGCTTCCAAAGTTTTTCTCCCTAAACAAATACCCTAACTTTTAGTTCACAGCTGCCATAGACCTGCTTCTGTAATTAAATCCAGGTGTGATTACCATCCTTGCATCCTTCTTTTTCCTGCCCTGTCATCACCAGTTCAATTCCTGCAGCTTATATCCAGTGTTAATGACATCTAAGTGCAATACTTTGGTCAACAGTGAATCCGAACTATTGCCTTTTTTCCCACTTGATCAAAGACTTTCCTTAGTTCTTCACCCTGCACAACCACATCCATCTCTGTATCATCAGCAAGGATATATACATATATATATATATATATATATATATATATATATATATATATATATATATATCCTGTTTCCAGTCACACAAATATGTGTCAAATAAGCACCATGAAGAGCAGTGTACCTGCAACTAGTCCTTGCTGTACTGTTAATAATTTTATGTTTGGTCTCAGCTATTTCTATGTCTTTCCCTTCAACAGGCTGCAGTCCATATCCTTACTGAGTCTCACTTCTACCCCAACTTCTACAGTCTTCCTTGCAGCTTTCTATGCAGGACAAAGTCAAAAAATCTTGTTGAAGTTCCGAAGACCATATCATCTAGTATTTCCTATCAAATTCTCATGTTTACTCATAAAATGGAATGATGATTGATTGACAGCTTATTTTAGCCATGAAATCATGTTGGTTGTTGTTCAGGATATTGATGTTATCTAGGAAAATAACCATCCTTTCTCTCAGAATTCCTTGACATAACTTTTCCTGTCATTACCGTTAGGTTATAAAATTTGCAGAAAGTCTGCAGTTCTTCAAATTCATCCTGCTCACATCTTGCATGAGGCTACCATCTTTGCCATCTTCTACAACTCAGGCAGTATGTAACCAGCCTATAATTTGTATGACCTATACTGCCAACATCCCTGCCAGATTCTTGAGGACCCTGTGAGACAGCCTATGTAGTTTATGTGCCTTACTTTCCTTTAGGATAGCCAGTTAAGGCCCTTGTGGTTCCTGTGCCTTACCTTCCTTTAGTATAACCAGGTATGTTTCCACTTTGCACAACTTTATTGTAGTGCTTTCCACTTGTTTTCCAATTCCACCTTACCTCTGTCACAACATGGCACCTCTCCCCATAGTTTAAGACTGAAACAAACTATTCATTTAAACTAATAGCAACAATATAAAATTGTACTTTTAACAGCACAAAAAGACAAAAGTGAATGTATTAGTACTAGCCAGTCAACACTTCTTTGTTCTTTTGTGTCCTATCCTTAGCCTAGCTAGGTCTGTCTCCCTGTTCTTTGTTTCCCTTATTTGATTCCTTCTGCAATCTCCATTTCATCTCGCACATTTACTGCCCTCGTCTCCCTCACTGTCATTCTTCTTGCCTCCTTGTAGTTTGCCTTCTCTCTCTGTCTCAAGCTCTTACCTTCCACCTCTTGTATCCTTTGTTTGCCCTAGACAATTGCCTCACATTCTTATCTAACATTGTCCTTCTTCTCATTTTGCCTTCTTGCCTCTTCCTCAGACTATTGCCTATAGCACTGACGACTCCATCTCTGAACAATTTCCACAGTACTCTCACAATGCAGTTTGCCTCTACACATTTCATGCATCTCTACCTTGACTCCTGCCTCTGCATAATAGATCCCATTAAACTATTACAATGGTGTCTGTTTTTTGAAATCTTTCTGACTCTCCAAAAGGTAGGAGAACATTTAGCTAATAGTGCTTTCACCTGGACATTCCCTAATGCCCTCCAGCTTGGTTACATCTAACATTCTACCATTCTTAGGACAATTTTGCACTACCTGACCACCTCCATCATGGTTCAGAACTTCATCCATTTTTACTTCCTCTCAACCCTGGAACTCAGAATGTCCCAGTCTGGTCTGGATAGATTCAGAGCTGCACTAATTATAACACTATTCTTTCATTCACTCCGCAGGTCTTTCATCTACATACCTTCATTGATGCATCTTTAAGCTAATACAATCAGCTCTACAACACCCACATTCCACAACCTAAATTGCCAGCCCTAAGTTCAAACCCATGCATTGTCCCATCAATCCATGAGGTGGTACTCCTCCTCTTATTCCTTTTTCTCTTCCTCTTTGGCCTCACATTTGATGCCCTCCCTAATTCAGTTAGCTAGCCTTCCTTAATCCCTCCCTTATCACTTATCCATACACCATTTCTACCCTGGCACCTCCATACCCACTGTCTCTCACTGGCTTGTGTTTCTGTGATACTAGCAATGTCCATCCTCCTCTCCTCTGCCATTGCTTGAAGATCCCTCATCTTCACATTGCACAGTAATATTACTTAACTATCCTCTGAATAACCCTTATTTGTTCATAGGTTCATAGGTTGGTACTGGGCGGCCCCTATCTAGTAGTGCTGTTGGTGTGATCCCTGTTGTGAACTTTCTGTTACCCATCCACTCATCAAGGTTCCTCTTGAAGAGTGATAGTGAGGGGCTCTGTCTTATGTAGATCGGGACCCTGTTCCATAGTAAGGAAGTCTCTGTGAAGGGAATCTATCCCTCCAGCATGTTCTATTCATTGTTGTGTTGAAGTTTATATCCAGTAGATTTGGTTTTGCTAAGATGGAGCATGTTCAACAATTCTGGGGTTGGATGGGGCTCTGTCGTTAGACAGAGATCACCTCTGAATGCAACAGAGAACAGTTTTAGCTTTTATAGGGCAACTGTTTGAGACCAGTAATCCTCTTGGTTAGGTACCTCTGTGGTCTCTCCAGCTGCTGGAGATGTCTAGCCAGATGTCTCCATTATATTCTGTGTCCATGCTTCCTCCACTAATGCCTGAGTATCTACCTCCTCCTTCTGCTTCCATGACTCTTCTATATTCCAGCTTTAAAAGTGGGATGCTGAAGCTGTACCTTTCCAGCCCAATACTGAGCATTACCAACTTTGCCAGGTTAAGGTGGACCCTATTTTTATACTGATATGAGCTTTCTGAGGGGCCTTCCCATCTCCCTTGTTTGCTGCTACAATCAGTTGCTATGGTCCCAAGGCTTTTCATTTGGTACAATAGCAGCTAACATTGGCAACACTTCTGAAAATTCTGCTTTCAACTTGCCATCCTTGCACTTCTCTGCCCTCTCCTTTGTCCAGCCTGATGCTGCCACAATGGTTTCCTGTTAAGGGTTACAAGATTAAATATGCAACACAAAGTAAATCTAACCCTCCCCCCTTAATTAAAATCTTGGTTACCTCTTCCTACATGTTACTAAGCACTGAGACTGGTTCCAATGTAACCTGGACTCTCATACCACCTTTGCAAGACTTATTCCACTTGGTGACTAAGTGTCCAGCCACCATAGTTCTCGTCTCTGTCTCTACATGGGACTTTCTCTACCCCGGTTCAAGGGCTGTGTCACTATTCTTCCTATCTGAAATGTTTCCATCTTTAGATTGCTACACATTTGCCAAGCAGTTGCAATAATTTCTTGCCTGAAACCTAAATAGTCTTAAGCAGGGGTACCATTTTTGCAAGGCAAAAATTCTAAGTTGTCTTTAGCCACAGCCTACATGGAAGCTCAATCATATTATTCCACTAATTCATTGGCAACCCCATCTGATTGCTTTGTATTCATAGTGTTGACACCCATGAGAAGGTTTGCTAATGCCTCCTGATCCACCTGCTCCATTCTTTGGTATTATCACCACTGAAACTTGATCTGAGGATAGGCTGTGTTATTCCCAGCTGCCATTACATGCTTCCATAGTTGTCGGTTAGGAACTACACACTTGCCTAGTTCTTTTTTATGTAATATTTCTTTAGTACAGATACTGTGAGCTACTTCCATTAGTCCAGGGTTTGATTCTCTCAGCCTGCATTTACCTGCTGTGTGACTCTGAGCAATTCACTTAACCAGACAGTGCTTGAGGAAATTACTTCTCAACGGTCTCCTGGACAGCATGCCTAGAAACTACTTATCAGCCTATGAACTCTTTGCTTCACAATTTGCTGAGGTTGGGGCACTTGACTAACTCTCTTTAAATCCACCCAAGATAAGTGAATGGCAACCCATATATTTAACCCTGGTTTAACTCCTTAAACCCTAATGGATAAAGAGCACAAGTAGCAGAAATGGGAGTGGATGGACTCTTAATGGCCTACCTGACTGATAGCCTGGTACATACTTATGTACCTGTTACCCAATGACTAGAGCTAATTCTCCAAGACAGCCCCAGAAGAAGTCAACTTCCACAGCAAGTGTATTAAGGTGCTTTATTTCCTAAATAATTGAAGAGTGGTAAAATAATTATTATGGATAAAAACAAACAATAAAATCACAACATTACAGTTAGACTGTTTAACGAGTTAGACACAAACAGTAAGAAATAATAGTACAGATAAAGCAATTAATAATATTTATTTAATTTATTTTAATTTGTAAACTAGGGTTGACCACTGATCACAGTGGACCATATTCAGTAATAATATAATGAGTTGCACAGACAATGAAATGGACTCATCAGAGTGGATAACATACATCAATATGCTGCATTACTATGAGACATAATTTGCAAAATTCATCAAGAGTTTAAGACTTCTAGTTTTTGCACAGTCCTCATCCAAAAACCTAAAAGCCCTGCAAACAACGGGTAACAACGTTTGAAGAGTCATCTCTCTGTTGGACTTAAACAAGAATGTGTGCTCTGTACTTCAGAAGGCCCATTGGCTTCCCATTGTAAAAAGAAACTCCCTGCTTCTCACATCTATAGTATATAAACTGCTCAACCAAAATTACTTTCGCTTACAAAATGGAACCCTCACTACTACCTCAGCACTATCAACTCTCGGAAACAAACTATACACTACTAACCATTCCTTCTCTGTTCTAGACCCTAAAACTTGGGAATCCCTACCTACATTAATATAATAGTATCTTCACCAAATTCAGACAAAACTAAAACAATCTGTTTCAACAAGCCACATGCAAATGTCTTCTAAAGATTAAAGTTGCATAATACATCAATGACAAAAAATCCTGATCGCTCACGTTACTTGATCCTGCTACAAAGTTCAGCTGTACTGCTTCTACCAACAGTTTATTTTTGTATGTATTTTATACATATGATGATTATGGGTTGCACAAGTTTATCATTATCAAGGAGTGCTACTATAATTCTTTATCCACCTTGTTTATATATAATCTGTATCCATATTTATATTATACTGTATTCCTTTTTTGTCTTTTATTCAAGTGTTTCTCCCGGGATGCGTTTGAAAATGGTCCATTGCAATCAGAGCTCTAGCCTGGTCAACAAATGGAAATAAATATCTGCATACATACATAGAAACATGCATACATACATATATACATAAATAAATATTGATACGTTTACTATTACAAGCTTGACAATTGGAACATTGACTCGAGCAATAATGGAAACAAAATACCAGATCTTGGAATATCGAAGACTAACAGTTATACACTGACATGGGATCTGAAGGGGGTCATGTTTAGGCTTCAGTATTGTCTGTCTTTCTGATGTTAAAGAGAAAAGACAATAAACTTTTGCTCGCATTCTTAGAAGACCATTAGAGATTTGTACAAAAATACAAGTTAGTGGTGGTTTTAATAAAGCTATGTTTTTAGGTTGTTCTGAAGATATTAGTCACATAAAATATTATTAAACATTACCAGCAGATATTTGTTTCTATAGAGAATATGACTGAAAAATTGGGTAAAAGCCCTGTATTTATACAAAAAGGTGATGTTAACATTAACAAAAGTTTGGAAATGAGGGGTAAGGTTCAGGCATCTAATTGTAAAATACCAAAATTTTAAATGTGGAACACACAAACAATGTAAATAAATAGACACTGGTAAATAATTAACTTTTGGTGGGGGAAGGGGGGAGGTTGGAGCAACTTTTTTTATATTGGGGCCTAGTTTAGCAAGTGGCACTCAAGGCCAGTAAGTTCCCAGGATGGAATAAGTCTGTATCCATTAACTGGGTCTTAAAGATGAAGCAGAAAATCATTAGTTAAATTTCTTTGGGAGGTTATGGCCACATGATTTAAATAAATATAAAAATGTTTGTTATGATTTACAATTTTATTATGATGAAGTCCTGTATTCTTGTAGGAGAAAAGCTTTTGCTGTAATTTAACTTTTCTATTTATTGATTTTTTTTTGTGGGGTGCAGCTGTGGTTTTGGATTATTACAGTGATAAGTATCTTAACAGTTTAGAAAAGGAGTTAAAATTCTTTGAAAGGGTTCCAGTACCCAGAATGGTACGATGGGAGCAGCAGTCACTGCTTTGCAGGTAAAAGAGGCATTCAGTAATATTTTGACGCTACTGCTGTGACACAAAGGTCATTGGCAATGAAGTTTTAGATACCAGCCTACAGAAAGGATGATTAAAAAATAAACATTATCAAATATATATACAGTTAAATACTTCCAGTCAAATTTTAAGGGGCTGTGTGGATTTCTGTAAGCACTTATATAATCAAGACGTATTACTCCCAATGCATAAATTACACATTGAGTCATATTTAGATGGACGGTTGATTCTACATATACAGTACGTGGATAACCTTTTGGTTTATTTATCTAACCTGAAGATGATTTGCCTAAAGTTTTTGATGAGTTTGTGTTAAATTTGGTTAAGTCCTGATATAAAATGAATAAAACAAAGACCAAAACTATTCTGGTGAATATTGAAATGGGGTCTTTTGAGATAGAAAGAGTTTTCATTCCTTTCAGAACACCATTTTTTGAGATATGTGAGATATTTAGGTATATTTTAGTGAAACTCCTTTGAGGTTATTGCCAAAACTTTTATAGATTTAAGAAGTAGGTGGAAAGACTTTATAAATCTTTGAAATACAAGGAGTCTGGGTTTCTCACAAAGAGTAGAAGCCCTTCAGATGATGTTGCTACCACATTTTTTGAATGAGTTTCAATATCTTTTGACCCAGTCTACCAAGAGCCCCTGTAGGGAGATGAGGAAACAGTGTATGGATATTTTGCAGATGAGAAGATGTCATATAATTTCCTACAATATGTTGTCATTCATGGGGAACAAGAGAGTATGTGCGCTCCCGATTGAAATATGTAATCTTGCACGAGATCTTGTATAACATTATGAACGATAAGCAGTGCCATTTGAAAATCATTATTGCTGTTTGAGATGGGGGGAGCTACAAGAATTCTTTAACATTTTTCAAAAAGTTTTGACTGTTTGAAATGTGCACAATTCTGTATTAATACACAAGTTGTCAGGTAGAATGAGCTAAAGTACTTAGCCAAGCAAATTTAAGAAATAGATATACTTTTCTCTATATATCTAGACAAGATTTGGTCCTGGGGGGGGGGGGCAGAATATGATTAATCGGTTGAACAATATACCTACACTGATTTGCTGGGAACACCTTATTTCCAAACAACAGTTAATGAGGGACCTGTAGAGTCAACAGGAATGACAGAATTAGATATACCAGGCTGAAACTTTCAAAGATTAGAAGGAACATATGCCTGCATTAATACACAGATGCATGCATTAATACAGTGGTTAATACAAGCTAGAGTGTAGCCTTCATTGGGTTAAAGTTGATTAGTTCTGCTAACCAGTTATTAAGTATCAGAGTAACAGAACTGCTCAGTGTAAAGAGGAGTTTGGGAAAAACATTATAGTTTTTTTATTCCTAATCTAGTATTGGACAGAGTGGTAATTCATTTCCAATGCACAGCTAGGCACATGTGTTCAGGTTGTTTTGGATGACACTCCTAGCATAACTACTTCTAAACTCTAGCATACCTCTTTTCATTGGTTACAAGCAGCTCAGTGCTATGGTGGAGGTGTGGGGAATAGGTCATTAGGGGCTAGCATTCATATTCTTTGGAGCCAAATAGGGATGGGTACCTTTAGGTGCAACTTACAGGCACTCTATAACAGAATCTGGTACAATAAGGTACATCTAGATGTATCAATTTCTATGGGATTATATGATCATAAGGATTAGGATTGGAAATATTGGACATTATTAGATATATTTTTGATTTTAAGTATTTTTTTTTATTTTAAGTACAAAGCTCTTAGCTAGAAAATGTATAAGTCAGGATGCTCTAACTGTTGATACCACAACAGAAGTTATGAATAAGCTTTGTAGGCTGAAACAATTTAATTTGGACATAACACAGGAAAATGTTATCAAAGCACGTCTTTTGGATGAGGGAGAGTGATTTTGTTGCTTATCAATCAACATTGATTATGGCTAGAATTATTAATAACTGGTTACTATTTCCTGAGACAAATTTTTAGTCATGAGTTTTGTATTGATGTTTGTTGATTAGAATGCTCTGTCTTACTGTCACATAGATTACTCATACCTGATGTTTGTTTATTTTATTAATCTTTGTTAGCACAGTTTATAAAATAGAGGATTATGATCTGTTCGCTGAGCATAACTCGCTTATTCAGTGTTCAACTTATGGATGCTAAGAAATTCACCTTGAGAGCGATGCTCGATAGGCGAATCTTGGCATCCATGTTGAGAACACATAATAAGGGGTTGTTTTCAGTGAGATGATCATCATTTTTTGTAGTGCATGGAGCTTTATCTGCTTCATGTGCTACCAGTCAAAGGTGGGAAAAAAATCATTAAATGTTTTCCTGGCTTTCAAAGCCATAATATACATAGCAAGCTCTGTCAGAGAGGTAGTGTAACCTAGTCTGTTATGTTTACACTTACTTCCATACCTTTCAACTATCAAGATTTTTGCAAGACATCCAGATTATTGCTTCATATTTTTGGTCCATTCCTCATAAAATATGTGGTTTACAGACAAATCACTGAAGCTTGAAGTTACTAAATAATGGCATACACTTGAGTTCCAGTGTTCACATTCTTCAGGTTATGCAGGTAAATGAGCACATCCTGTTAATTCAACTCTCTTTGTTTTTTTGGGTTTTTTTTTTTACAGGAAGTTAGTGACATGTTAAGGGTACTGACAGCAGGCAGAAATTAATGTTTTCTTCCGCTGCTGCCATTTCAAGTCAGTGCAGGCAGATTTTACTGCCTATTGTGGGACCCGACCATAACAAAATAAACAGGGGGTACTTAACATTTGTTAAGGTCGGGTTGCGCACTATTTTGATGCTTAACTGGCTTCTCCTTTTCCAAATAGCTGAGTGTAATCAGCTCGATCTATGCACTAGAATGTGATAACGCATTTTATGTTATTCTGTGAATGTTTATTTATGCATTTTCTTCATACAAAATGTTTGCTATGTTGATTTGGAATAAAAGTTAACATTAAAATGAACTGTACTTTTTCCTGAGGGCCCAAATGCACCCAGTGAAATGTCATATTCTAGAGGACTCTCTAGTGGCAGACACTGTAATGTTGCACTGTCTGATGCATGACAAAGAGAAATAGTTAATCCTGAGGGGCAGAGGGGTCCAAAATTATCAGTGGCTCAAGAAGATTATAGCTGAGTGAGGGTGAGGATGTATGACATCCTTACAACCATTTTTGAGATGTGTTCTAGATATAAAGATATCTCTGTGACCTTCTCAGATGTATTCAAGGAGGGGTCAAGGAGGCCAAGATGGCTGTGGTTCACTGGTCACCAAACTCCTTTGCTGAACCGCCGAGAGCTGCCATGAGCCATGTCAATAAATCCACGTGAGAATTGTTCATTACTAATTTCAGCCTTCTGTCCCTTTTTCACCCATGATTTCCCACCCACTTTCTAGCCCTACTCTCCTGCTCAGTCAGACAATTTAGTCATTCCTTGGAAGCAAGATCCCCATGGACCATTTGGGTCTATATTACCACATCAAAAACATAAGTCAGTGAATGACTGTTCACCAACCAATAAACAGGGAACTGTCATTTTTGCGAACAGCAACTACAGCAAATTTTTTCCTAGGGGAAAAAAATTGCTTGGCCATCGTTGTGAATTTGCTCTTTTCACCACTGTAGTGCAATCTCAGAGTTGGTATATTTAGTTAGGGCCCCACTTTTATAGGTTTGCAATACTGTCTCATTTCTGCTTAGCCAAGCGATTTTTTTCCCATAGGAAAAAAAATTAGCTGATGTGGCCATTCGCAGAAATGACAGTTCGCTGTTTATTGGTTGGCAAACAGGCATTCACTAACTTAGGTTTTCGATGTGGTAATATAGACCCAGGCCATTAATGCCTCATGGGAGACAGCTGAGTGAGCTGGAAGTAGAAATTATAATTCACCTATCAGGAACTGGGTGACCTCCTTCCTACCTAACCCCTCCCATAGCAGCTTGTAAGCTACACTACAGCTGCTCACAGAAGATACATGCATGCTAACAAATATGCCAGCTCCCTTACAGGTGAAGTGCTACCTCCCAGGCCAACTACTTTCACTGCTGTTTGTGAAATACCTGTACTGCTGCAGGTGTTCCCAGTTCAGCTAGTCAAGCTGCCAGTTAATGTCAGACATTCGCTCCCACATTCCCCCACCCAGTCTCTTGCCACCACTAATCAATTATGAGAGAGAATATGGACATGAAAGACTTAGCCTTTTATTTAAATACAATATATATTTATAACAGTAGAGCCAGCTTGACCTTTCGGGCTACACCCATTGCAGAAGTAAGCCTCCTGTAGCTGAACTCACTTAAATGCAACATTAGTGTAAGTCCAATAAAATATTATCATCTCATCTCTGTGTTTTCCAGGCAGGTTTATCAACAAATTAACCAGATGTACACACATATTTGTTGCTTCGATTTTAGCAAGATACTAAGCATAGTAGTGCATGGAAAACTATTAAACCTAACCAAGCCCACACCTCCTGTGAATAAAATTAAGGGGTGACAATCCTTCAGTTCTGGAGATCTCCAAACTGATTACTGCAGTTAACTAGTTTACTAGTACTACTCTCTGAAATGAAAAAAAAAAACGTTCCTATACAAAGCAGAAGACGTTTGCATTTAAAATATAAAAAAGAACTCAGTCCATCAGCTGTAGCTTGACATCAACATCTAAGTACAATCATTTGTGACTGACATCGGGGAAGTGACCACTATCACAAGGACAGTGATCCAGGTCTTATGTCTGCGGTTGCCTTTTCCTGCCAATGTCACTCCAGGAAGAAAGAAACACAAATCTCATGCCACTACTGCAGTTTTCCAACTTCTGAATGTGCAGACTTCATAAGAATGGCAGAGTAGACTGTCCAGTTTCCTAGTGCCAACAATCTCCTTTACTTTGCACTTGGATGTGTCTGTTCAACTCAGTGAAATGAAGAAAATATCCTTTTTTATATAATAAAAAATGTTTTGTCCACATCGTCTTCCACATCTCACATTGTACAGTTTACAAAAAAACTAAACAAATAAAGCTGTGGTCAGAATTTGGATGCAGGCAGCCCAGACACTAGCACTTTTAATTTAAAATTAATTTAATTTAAATCACTGTTTGGGATATGAGAGGTGATCAGCCTTGAATATGTGCACATTCATTATTTACAAGGAACGACAGAAAAGTGGGATGGTAACTATGACAGATTAAAGCATTTAGTTTAATTCA
Source organism: Protopterus annectens (assembly GCF_019279795.1). Classification (NCBI taxonomy): domain Eukaryota; kingdom Metazoa; phylum Chordata; order Ceratodontiformes; family Protopteridae; genus Protopterus; species Protopterus annectens. Next base: position 877,203,585 of record NC_056741.1, read on the forward strand.
TAGGTTCATAGGTGTATACTAGGCTAATGACCCTGGATCCTTTACAAGCCTAGCCCATAGAAGTGCCCTGGCATTGATGGAAGAGGGACTGGGCTTCACTCCTCTCCCAGTATACATAATTTATGATACATGGCTGCATGGCCTACATGTTCCCTGAAACTGTGAAACATCCTTCCTCAGCAGCATTAGGCCACAAATGGGTCAGCTCATGTATTTCTGACATAAATTTTATCTGCCTATAACTTAGGCAGTCCTTAACATTTTTGCCCTATATTTTCAGCTTGCAATTTATGGGACCTCGTTCTGATGAAGAACTACCATGCTACAGTTATGTTCCAAAAGATAGTTTTATGAGGGAGAATATTAACTCATCATTCAATTTAGAATTGCAAAGTTGCAGAACGTTTCATGAGATCAGTCTACTAATGAGTATTTTGAAAGTCTGATCCAAACAAATAAGAATTACCTGATAGCTGAAGATTTAATTTACTAATACATTATTGTACAAGCATTATACTAGGAATTCTAATATGCATTTATGTCATGTACATATCCATGATGACCAAGTGGAATGTGAATATAACGTGAATAAACCGAATATGCATCTAAGTTATGAATCACACAAGTTCTTCTTTGCAAAGGTGCGCAGTAATTAAGATATTCAGCAAACTGCACGTATGAAGCAGATGAGGTTATGTGATGTCGGGGGGAGTCTATCCTAGAAATGAACTCCATACTTGACATTAAGGGCAGACTAGGGCATATGTGTAAGGAGCAACCCTAGACATGTACAGTTTATAAACAACTTAAAACTGTGATCAGAATTTTAAAGCAGGCAGCTCAGAGACAAGCACTTTTAATTTAAATTAGGGTTTGAGATATGAGGGTGATCAGTCCAGGATACCAGCACATTTATTTCCTACAAGAAAGGTCAGAAAAGTGGGATAGGGACTACAGCAAATTAAAGCATTTAATTTAATTATGTAAGGAAAGAGGTGGGAAAGGGACTTTTGCAAACAGTATTTTTGACATGGTAGAGGTCAAGGGAAACATAAGTATTTAGTTCAGTTACGGGAATGATGTTGTACTACAAATAGGGTGGAAAGCTTGCACATGTACAGCTCAATCTGCACAATGTGTTCTGATCAGCAGAGCTAGCCAGAATGCAAGATAGATGCTTCTGCTGTCAGTTTGCTTTATTTAGGGATCTTTACTTAGAAACTATTTATGACTGCATATACTCATATGGTCTAAAACTTAAATGGAATGATTGCAATGACAGGAAATTACATCTAAACATTACACCTAAAAAATAGCTGGGGTATTCATGCCTTCCCTATGCCCATTTGGGATTTTACCAGGAGGCCCTGACAAACATTAGCTTGTTCATAGGTGTGTGTGCGGGGGGTGTATATGTGTACAGCAGTGGTATAGCATCTTGTTCTGGACTAGTTCCATACCTTACAACAATTAGTTAGTTACCAGAATAGGCTCTGGTATTCCACAACCCTTAAGGGGATAAGGGGGTATCAGAAGATGAATTAATGAACCAATCATCACAGTTAGATTATTAATGCCCGTTTTTTTCTTTTGTTTTGTTTATCCTGGATAAGATGCAAATTCTAACCTGATTAATTATCTGAGACCTCTTATTTAAGTAGAGCAGCATGTGCATAAACAGCTGCAAAGACAAGGACCTGTTCACGGCTGGAATACAATGACTGATCAGTTTGTTTCTGCAGTATACCTGCTTATCAGGCAAACAATTTAACAAAAAGCAAAATGAGTTTGGAGATGTCAGCTAGCAATAATGCTCAGTGCAAACTTATATTTTGTCCCCAGAGTGTAGTTCCATTTTTTTTCCACAGTGTATGCTGCCACCCCAATCCCTGTTAGACATATGAAATTGGTGTCCTAAGGGGACTGTTGCTTCATAAAACTTCTGCAGGATTTCCCAATGGAAAAGTAATAAGGGTTTGATGCATCCTTTTCATTCCTTCATACTGGCTTTTAGTTTATGATATTTCTTTGGAAACAACAGGATTTCCTGACACTTCCATGTAAAACACATTGTTTGTATGTAGTGGTAGGGTGTACATACTGCAATAAGTTGTCAGAGTTCTCAGCAGAAACAGCTCAGTGATTTATGGCTGAAGAGCTGGGTTATGTGCCACATTTAACGTCATATATTTACAGCAGTTCACTGTTACTGGGAAGACCCTGTACAGCTGCATTTCAGGCTAGATTTGTAGACAGTGTTGTTTTAGTACCCTTGTCTTCACCTGCTGAAGGCATTCTGCATGGTTTTGTAAGGAGTATCTCTGACTTCTGGATTCCCTTTGATGCCTCCAGTCCAATGTCCTTTTTCCTTTTCTTGACTAGCACATTTTTTTATTGTGTTTCTTGCCTCTGAGGAAGCTACTCAACTGTGGTAGCGAAAATGCTGTATTTATCTTGTTAATAAAAGTGCGTTAAGGCTTTTGGTGGCTCGCTGGACTTCTTAGCGCTTCAACTAGTGTTTTCTTGACTAGCAGGTAAGGTTACCTTCAGTAGGGATTTCAAGGATACAAACAAGATAGCTGTCTGCTGTCCTCATTATATTACACAAGCACACACCCGGAGACAAGTAATGAGTCCTAATATTTCCAGCTACCTAGAAACAACTTTTCGTCTGAAACCTTCTTCACTGACACACACACACACACACACAGACACACACACACACACACACACACACACACACACACACACACACACACACACACACACAAACACACACATGAATGCCAGCAGCCAAATTCAGACTTGCTGTGTTTCTGCCCTATTGCAATTATTAAGAAAGATGTAGGTCAGATGATCCACAGTAGCTACATTTCAGGTTGGAGCTCAATGACTTTGGTCAGGTTGCTGGGGCCTGTGCCTTGGCCCTTCATCTGTGGCTTTATCACTGCACTAAAATGTAGCTGCATTAGGTATTCAGTGTCCTGCAATAATGTTGATTCGTTTCAGCCATCCACCCTGAGATGGATTTGTTTTATTCTCTTCTATCTACATGATGTGAGGGAAGAATGGCCAAGATCTAGATGATAAAATCATTCACCACCTTCCTTCTATTTTTTTTAACCCAACTCTTACTCAGTCGAATCATCATGTCTTTTACTTCTTAGTCATCCAGTCTAGTCCCTCTGTGTATATGATGCCTTCCCATAATTCCTGTGCCACTCCTATACTCATTGTAATCCTTTCTAGCTGCTACGTAATACTGTTTTACTCATGGCCTTGATTCAGCTCCAACCCTCTTACTAAATTTTGTGATATCTCAGGCAGATAATGACTCTGTGATCCCTTTTTCCACAAGCTTCGGCTACAAGTTACCCTTTCAACCGCTCTCTAAGAAAACTGCACTGTCTTTCCATATCACAAATCTTGGATTCACTTAAAATTTAGGAAAAAACATACTCCTCTTGGGTACATGTATATTTAATGAGATCTAGCTCCTCACTGCTCACATTTTTTGTGATGTCCACCCACACCCAGGCTGTTCTTTAAATGAAGTCCATAAAAATGTCCTCTTCTTTGACTCTTTCTTCCACAAATGAACACCTCCTAACAATACCAGATGTGCAAATGTTAATGTTAATAAAATTTATTTTCTTCTGCTCTCCATTTGTAAACCTCATATTTTGGTCATTTCTGAGATCTGATTGCACAGTTATATTATTAACTCTAAGATAAAACTTCAGGAACATACTATACATAGGCAATGTATAATTCATATGGGAGCTAGAAATGTTGCCTTCCTTCTCTGACTTGCTTCTTTCATTGTATTTAGCCTCCCATCACTATACACTCAGAATGTGTTGTACTTGATGTGGCCAGTGACACACTCAGGAGAGGAAATGGATGGGAACTGTAAATCGATCCCATGACTAGCCCTCTATGTCTTACGAAAAGGGGGAGTAAGTAGGTGAATGTACTAGTTGGACAACAGTGGCTAGAATTCAAATGTCTTAAATGAATTATCACCTAGTATCTAACTTTGAATCTATGAAGCTATGAACTACAGTCTGCCTGTATATTCCTATAGATTCATCTAAAGTCATGGATGATAGTGCCGTATAGTGGTTTACCTGCAACTTTAACAATGAACTGATTTTTATGGATGGCAGGCATATTGACAGGACCATCTCTTCAGACCACTTCTCTTATCCTGAGTTGTCTCTCCATGGTTTGATATAAAGTGTCACTCAACCAGCCCATACTGACAAGGTATCAGGATCAGTATGAAGGAGCACAAATTATTGAGTTTCTAACCACCTCACCATAAAACTTCATGCCTGCTCTCCTTCTCGCAGTCACCTTTAGTAATCATGTATCATCATCTTGCCCTGGAAACAAAGACTGGGTAAATGATAATGTCTGAATGGCTCTCTAGTCTAGAAACTTTTAGCACAACCATTTTTAGTGTTATCCTCCAAATCTATCTGTAACTGGTCTCCACTTTTCATATCCACTTATATGATAACGCCCAAACCAAAGGGTAAAAAGGTCACACAGACAAACCATTAGTAAAAACTGCAAGAAAGACCCAGTCAAGCTAGAGTCTTCACTATGTAAATATTAAACATCCTGTAGTGGAGGCCCAAGGGATATATTCAAGTGACCCCTTAAAAACATAACAGTGTTTCATCTACATGGTTTCTGAATGCCCACAACATTTCACTTTTTAAGTCTTTATGGTATGATAATGCCAGATTCTTATTGACACTTTTCTGAGCACATAGATTCATACCTCAACTGCTAAGCCCAAGAATTCTGGACAAAACCAAGCATATTAGGAGGAAAAAGCCCCAAAATAGGGGTAGATGTTTAAAAAATGCTCTTATAAACTTAGAATGTTGCTAGCATTTCCTGAAGCATATGAAGTCTGAAACGCAATGGTCTATCAGAACTTAATTATTTCAATCTTTAACAATTTCTCAGAAGACAACAAATGTTATGAGGAACAGACTAACAATATGAGGCAAAAAGCTGGACATTCTGTGAAATTATGGAGAGTTGAGAGATATGTTTAGATCAGAGTTGGTGTTTACTATATAGATGTCTTTGGGAATGGGAGGTGGGGCTTAGTATATAGATGGCTTGGGAATGAGAGGTAGGACTTGTTATATAGATGGCTTGGGAATGAGAGGTGGGGCTTGGTGTATAGATGGCTTGGGGATGAGAGTTGGGGTTTGGTATGTAGATGATTTTAGGATGAGAGGTGGGGCTTGGTATATACAGTAGATGGCTTGGGAATGAGAGGTGGGGCTTGGTATATAGATGGCTTGTGAATAAGAGGTGGGACTTGGTATATAGATGGCTTGAGAATAAGAGGCAGGGCTTGGTATAAATATATATATATATATATATATATATATATATATATATATATATATATATATATGGCTTGGGGATGAGAGTTGGGGATTGGTATTTAGATGGCTTGGGAATGAGAGGTGGAGCTTGGTAAATAGATGGAGACAGTTTAAGGTCTGACTTAGGATGGATCAGGTCAGGGCTTGCTAAAGTCAGCAAGTAAGAAGAATAGCCCAGTGGATCTCTGCATGTGAGCACAAGTGACCTGAGAAGGGAAACTATAAAGGTGGTTAGATCGAGGGTGCAGGAGATGTACAGCATTAACTGTAAAGTGAGAATTTTAACAGCCTTCAAAGACATGTTATCAGGACTCCATGCAGCTGTGATTAGGAAAGAATGAATAAAGGACTGTAATGGGCCATTAATAGCTGATGTAAAGTAGAAAAATGTGGGGTGAAAATCTGGCTTGGAAACACAGATTAGGACCAGTCATTATATGTTCATGAATGCCTACAAGAAGGTGTGCATGGTAAAATGGTATAAAAAAAAAGGTCTGGAAAGTATATTAAGACTAGACAAAACTATGGATCTTTAAAAACTCAAGTACAAATAATAGTCAAAGAGTCAAAGAGTCTGGGGCGCACCAAAGAGAAATGAACGCAGGTGTGGGGTATGTTGTCTAAGACCAGGATTCAAGAAGACAAAATGAATCATCTGCTTTTGCACTACAGGAGCTGGTGACTACAATGTGATATTAATTGGATTCAGGATGTGTGGTAAGGGTAGGGCATTCAGGTGAAACAGATATGTAACATTGTATTCTTTCAGTGATAACGTACTAAGTAGAAACAGTCAGATGAAGAGAAGGAAGGACTGATGGAAATGCTGTTCTAAAGTTGTAGGGTGAGACTGTAGTCCTCATCTGGTTCACTATAGTGTTCAGGAAACAGTAAGGAGTAACTCAGAAGGAGAATTAAAACAATGGACTATAATGACCAGTGGTCTCCACTTTCTGGTAGTAACCTAGGAAATGCTCACATTACAATTATGCAGGAAGGGAGAAATGGTAGGTATGGTGTGGTGGAAGCTGGAGTTGAGTAGAAAATGAGTATGCCCTGGAAACAATATTAACAGTTTTTATGTATACCTAAATCTTGTGGAAGGAAGTTAGGTAACAATGACAATGTCATACTGTTCTTTTCAGTCTCCATAGCACAGATGGAAAGGGTAGGGCATGTATGGGAAGTTTGGCTAGACAGACTATGGAGGCACTAGAAGCAGTAATAGTGGAGGCATTGTGTGGTGCAATATGAAAGGAGAGACCAAGAGAATAAGTAAACCCATACCTCTCAACTGTTCAAAATTCATATAATGTCCAGATTTTTGCTTCAAATTTTTGATTGGTTCCTAATTAAATTTATGGCTTTCAGGATGATTGAAGTATACTGGCATTCATTTAAGTTTGAAGCTTTATAGGTTCATAAATTAGTACTAGGCTATCTGCCCTTGTGGGCCATTTTAAACCTAGCTAATTACCCCATGCAAGAACCAAACCCTACACCTTGTGCCTGTATGGTAAATACCTTAACAATTATGCCAACCTCCCAAAATTATATTCATATTCTACAGAAAATGCATGCTAAAATAAAATATGTTACTCTAGCAACTTGCTAAGATTATAAAGGCAGTATTTAAAATCTGTCCCTAATTTTGAACCTTTGTCCCCCCATTATTTTGGCTTTGTCCAGATTTTTTGAGCTGAGGGTAGTAAGAAGTAAATGAGGAGGAAGCTGAGACAAATAATAAGACTAAACAATTAATAGGAAGCTGTTAGGCAAAGGGGGGGGGGGGGTCACACAGGCCACACAAGAGTATGACATGCAATAGTGAGGAATGAAAATAGCATGTGATCTGCTAAAAAAACAGATAGCTAATGCCAGCCATCATACTAAGACCAATCTAGAGACAGAAATTGCTAGAACAGTGGGTGAAAAGGTATTCCTAATATACAGAGGAAATGCAAGAAAGCTTAATTTACAGTATGATTATTAGAGGAGGGCAACGCTGGAAGAGTGTTGAAGAAACAAGTGACTGTGCAGATATACTGACGGAGTTTTTTATCTCAGTTTTTGGCAAAAAGCAGGAAGGTAGGTTACCATCTTTGCAAGAGAAGATGAGGAGGAATAGAAAACAGACTGGCAATGAGAGAGAAATTAAGAAAAGTCACAGAAAGTGTGCAGGGAATTTCAAAAGAATAAAATCCAGGGAGCCAAAAATAAAACTTATATGTTGAGAAAATCTGCGTGTGTCCTGGCTGAATAACTGATAACACTGAACAGGTGCTATTGATGAGTAAACTGAATGGTAGTTTGACCAAAGGAGAGCGCAGGAAAGTGCTAGGTAATTACTGATTTGTCAGCCTTACTTCTCACCAAGAAAAAGTTATGAATATAATTCTGCAGCCTAGGCTGACTGAGTTCTTAAATCTAAATTATTTAGCACTGAACAGCATCATGGATCACACAACAAAAGTCCTTTGAGTATAAACTGATTCATTCCTATGATTAGACCACAAGCAAGGTAGCCAAGGAAAATCCATATGATGTGTCATATCTGAACTAAAATTCACGTGTTGTGCCACATGGAAAGTACAAATTGTGTGATATACCGGTTCCCTATCAGAAGCCTGAAACACTATAAGCCTGAAAATCAAAATCCTGAAACCAAAAGCCTGAAAACTCAAAATCCTGAAACTCAAAATCCTGAAACTCAAAATCCTGAAAACACAAATAATGCTAATATGCCAATACAAAGACACTAATATCTACCGACTGACCTTAACCCTAACCCTAACCCTTAGGTCCGTCACTATCGCACACTCACCTGACCCGTGCCCTAACCCTAACTCACTTAAACCGCCCCTAACCCTAATTTTTGTCACTATTGCATACATGCCTAACCTGCGCCCTAACCCTAACTCACTTAAACCGCCCCTAACCCTAACATAAAACCAACCGCACACTTACCTGAACCCAACACATGACCTAACACCACAGGGCTAACAATAGCAAAGCCACAATGGCGTCAGTATGTCTATTTTGTGTTTTCAGGATTTTGGGTTTTCAGGATTTTGAGTTTTCAGGCTTTTGGTTTCAGGATTTTGATTTTCAAGCTTATAGTGTTTCAGGCTTCTGATAGGGAACCGATATACCACATCTGAATTTCATTAAGACTTGAGACACAATAGCTCCCAGGTTGGATCTCTGTTTTTAAGCAGAAGGGCAAATTAGGTAGCTGAAGTAGAATGCAGCTACTATTGCACAACTGTAAAAAAAAAAAATGACTGGTGAGGAACTGATAGGTTTTATGCTGTAATCGGTTTTGTTCAGTTTGTGTCAGAATGATGGTGCCAAGACTCGTACAATGGTTAACACTGTGGAGTCAGAGTGCCTCATGGGCAGCTAGGCAGTAGCTAGGGTTCAGTACAAAAAGTACAATGTTATACACTTTAGTTGGAGAAAGAATTAAGGGATGATTTATTTTGTTATGGGTACCCTTAGGGCAAGTGAGAAACAGCTCTGAATATTACAATTACTACCGAAGCTAAATCATTCTGTGCAATGCCAAACAACACTAGAAAAGGGCCAATAACTTGTTTCAGTATACTATGTATAATACATGCCTTACAGACAGAGACATATTATTCCAGTTACTGCATCAGCTCCATAAATAGTGTTATTAAATATTCTGTTTATTTGTCGAGGACATATTTTGAGAGAGTTATCCGACTAGCTGACATGTGCAGGGGAGGGTTACCATAATTATAAAGGAAATGTGCAGAAGCAAAGAATCAGAGCATTTGAAATGCCCTCATTAGAGAAAACAAGGAAAATAGACACGACATGATATTTGATATGATATTATAACATAGCTTATCATACGAAACAACCACATCATCAGGGGCTAGTTTGCGGAAATGCAGATGAATGGAAGGAGAAGGGTGTGAATGTATAGCCAGCAATTGAAAGAGGGAAGATTTAAGTCTAAAATTAGAAAATATTACTACTTAGAGAGATGGGAACCTTGGAAGGTAATACTCAGTAGAGAAAAGAAGGAAAATAGACATGATATATTTGATATGATATTATGACATACCTTATCATATGAAGCAACAACATCATCGGGGGTAGTTTTCTGAAATGCAACTGAATGGAAGGAGAAGGATGTGAATGTATAGCCAGCAATTGAAAGAGGGAAGATCTAAATCTAAAATTAGAAAATATTACTTCATAGAGAGGCTGGGAACCTTGGAAGGTAATTCCGGAGAAGACACAATTTACTTTCTGAATTATGGAATTCCACAGCAAAAGTTATGAACTTGGTGAAGGTATTCTTACCTATATAATGCAGTGACCATATAAGCATGCAGGTGAATGCAGGGGGCAAAAATCTTCATGTGCACTCCTTAAAATGGAGAACATCAACATTTGTGCTGTAACAAAGACCTGGTTCAAGGCAACAGAAAGCACCCCTGCACTACCAGGCTATAACTCATTCCACACCTTTCGGCCCCAGAACTTGGACCAAAGCTCCAAAGGCAGTGGTGTTTCCATATTCATAAAGTGTGCACACACCTCCACACCTCCAGACTGGTAGCCCAACATAATGCATCAGAGATACTTCAGGTGCAGCTAATATTGGGTAAGGCAGCGATTCAGGTCGTAGCCTGCTATAGGTCCCCAACCATGTCCCAAGATTCACATTCCACATTCCTAATTACCCTGGAGAATATTAGGGTCCAACCTAACACTCTCATACTGGGCAGCTTTAACTATCCCTCCATTAGCTGGGAAAGCTACTCATGTACCAATGCACTTGCCCAATGTTTCCTGGAATTCATTAATTCCAATGCCCTGGACCAGCTCATTCTTACCCCCACTAGAGGTAGCAACATCCTTGACCTGGTTATTACTAACACGGGCAACCATTGCTCTACACCAGTAGTCATCTCCTCCCTGGTTAGACTCGACCACAAACTAATCACCTTGGAAATCCACATCCCTCCCACCCCCGCCCACAAAGATAACCACCATGAAAAACTTCCCCAAAGCTAACTTTGGGCTCCTAAAATCAGAGGTAGTTAACTTCACGGCACCCATGCAAATGGAGAATAGTTGCATGACTGCCGAATCATACACCAATGCACTGTACGAATAAGTACACAAATGCATGGATCTCGACATACCCAGTAGAACCAAGACGGTCTCCTCCAAATAAAATGAAGCCAATCTGGTGGTCCCCTGCTATAAACAAACTCTACAACAGAAGGACAAAACTGATGCAGAATAAGGTGAAGTCCCAAGACTGGAAAAACTCCCTTATCAGCCTCAACAAAAAGTTGAGATCCCTCATCAAATCATCTAATGCTAGCTATGAAAACAGAATTGCAGCAGGTAGTAAAGACAACCACGAGGCCTTCTATAGTTATGTAAAGAATCTCCACGGCAATACCCAGATTTGCTCTGAGCTACTGCACAATGGTACCTCCTATACAAAGCCAACAGATATTGCCATTATACTGACCGATAGATTCAGTGCCAGCATTACCCCTCTCCCCCCAAGGACCAATCACAATACCATAGGTTGCCAGGCACCCAGTATTACTGCTGCACAGGTTAAAACAGTACTGTTCAAGGCCAAGAATACAGCTTCTATGGGACCTGACAATATCCCTGTCTGTGTTCTACATAAACTACAGAGTGAAGTGGCACCTCACCTGTGTGCCCTGTTTAATCACAGCCTCATCTCAGGCTTTGTTCCTACCAAATGGTGCACTGCTACAGTCATCCTCTCCACAAAGGAGGAGCGACTACAGACCCTGGGAACTATCGCCTCATGAGCCTGACAAGCCTGAGATGCAAAGCTATGGAACTCATCATCATGGGCCTAATAAACAAGGATAAACTCTGAATCCCACACAATTTGGTTTTGTGAAGGGTAGATCATGCCTGCTCAATCTAGTTGATGTCTTTGAGTCAGTCACCAGAGCTGTGGATGAAGGTAAGGTGGTTCATACAGCCTACCTTGATCTGGCCAAGGCCTTTGATACCATTCCCCACTCAGGAATCATAGAAAAACTCACTAAACTAGGCATCAACTCCTATAGCACTAGGTGGGTTGCAAACTGGCTCACAGATAGAGCCCACAGTGTGAAAGTAGCTGACTCCAAGTCAGACTGCCAACCAGTCACGAGTGGAGTCCCACAGGGTTCGGTCCTGGGTACTTTCCTGTTTGGTATCTACTTCTCTGAAGTCCAGGCCAACACGAAAGGACTCTGGATGACAAAGTTCACAGATGATTGCAAGTTGGGAGCTATTGTTAACTCCCCAAGTGATGTTGACATCCTACAGAAAGGCCTCACTGAGACCATCGACTGGTGTCAAAACCATGGCCTTAAGCTCAATGCCAAAAAATGTGTCATCATTCCCTTTGGGAAAAACCCGGTTCCAATGAATTACCACATCGATGGTAGTCCACTGAACACAGAAGGTGTTATAAGAGATCTGGAAACACAGGTTGACAGCAACCTCTCTTTTGACCACTACATTGGCACTGTGGTCAGAAAGTCCTTCTATGTGGTACATCTCATTACTAAGGGTTTTGTATCCAGGAAGAAAGAGGTCATTGTCTCCCTCTACTCTTCCCTCATTAGGCCAATAATCGAGTACCATGCCCCATTTGGCATGTACCTCACTAGACACCTGCAACAACTTGAGAGGCCACAAAAGTACCTCACAAAGAGGATCTTACTCCTTAAATACTTGTCCTATATGGACAGACTCAAAAAACTCCAACTATTCTCTGTCTCATATCACCTACTTAGAGGCAATCTCTGCTTGACTTACAAAGCCATGTCTGACCCATCTCTGTTAGAAATGCTACATCTAAAAAAATCCCAATCCCTCTGCACCACACACACCAGAGTCCTCAACCTCATTACCACAATCAACAGAACATGGTGGAGGGACAGGTTCATAACCCAGAGACTGCTCATGCTATGGAATAGACTTCCCATACATGTCAAACAGAGCACCTCATTGGCCCTCTTCAAGAGAAATCTTGATGAGTGAATGGGAAATAGAAAATTCACCCTGGGGATAACTCCAGTGGCTCTACTCAACAGAGGCACTGGAAACTAAGGTTGAGTGGCACAATGTCAGGGTAATCCTATGGGCTAGGCTTGTAAAGGCTCCAGGGCCATTAGCCTAGTACACACCTATGAACCTATGGTGGGGTGAAAAGAACTCTGCCTTTCCCCACTGCATCCATACATGGAACATCCATTGTCTATCAAAAATGCATTTTCAATGCTATTCATCCCTGTGGTCTTAGAATTCCATGGCTTGGAATATTAAGATTCACAAAAGAACCTTTTATCCTTTCTGGAGTGGGTGGCTGACTGTAGATCTAAAGTGATAGTTAGAGATACCTAATGATATTTTTCACTACATTTTACCAGTTACAGTTCTAATAAGAAGGAAAGTTTATAATTTTTTGATTACTGGTATGACTTGTCTTAAAGACTTATAAGTAATATAACAGTTTGCTTTATGACAGAGTGCTAGATTGTACAAGCTGGTGGTGCACTTCCAATGTTTCTCCCTTTCTTCCACTGTACTGCGACCACAGAGTTGTTATGCATAAGTTAGTGGATGTGCCCCACATTTTCTCAATTAGTCATGGCCTACAAACTATTACATCAGCTGTTCCATACCCCACCCCTGTCTAACCTCAATCACTGGCACATACAACAAAGAAACTTACGATCCAAAGACCTTAACCTTGTTGTACCACAAAAATCCGCTAACACACATCCAGACTCACTATTTTCTGTCAGTATCTCAAAACTCTATAGCAATCCTCCAAATTCCATTAGGCTCATAAAGAAAACTGCAAAGTTTTAAAGTATTTCTTAAAACCACCTCGGGAACTCAAGACTTTGTAACTGCACTCCACTTACAAATCTCTTTCCTTAGTCCATAGACTCACATTCAGATCTGACCTGCTTCCCCAACTAATCTGAATCTCCATGTCTGATTTTCTTCAATCTGCCTTGCTTCTTGAACCAAATGTGTATCACCCTATTCATCCACTTCATTCTGTCTACTATATGCAATCTTACTGTGGTCCTTTTCACAATTTAACTAAGTCACATCAGACATTGACCAGATACCCATCCCATTTCCACCTCCTTTCTCTCTCACAACTCCACTACATCTTCTCAACTTTCTATCCTAATTGCATTACTTGCCATGCATAGAAAGCATATGTTATGTTTCCTGATAGAACCCTTTTAATTTTTGCTAATTATATTCTCTGTATATATACTCCCACTACAATACTCTGCTATCTAATTTATATCTATGTAACATTAGGTCTTATCACCAAATGTTTATCTTGAATAATGAACAATCAACATGTCATATCTACTTTAATTTTGTAATGTCTGTACAAATATTACTCATATAAAAGTCATATAAAAATATTTTTCTTTACTTTTAAACTATGTACTATGCATTATTTGTCTTGTGCTTATTTTAGAGCTATTCTACTAAGACATCATCAAAAATGGGCATCTCCTGGAATTTCCTGGAAAACAAAACCAATAAATAGATAAATATTTTTGCTTCTGAGACTCGTGCCTGTTGGTATTTTTTAACAAGTAACTGATAATTTGTTACAGTATTTATGCAAAGTGTGTATACACATTCACATATACACATATTTTTTGCAGCTTGGGAAAGGCTTCAAGTAAAGATTCACAGGGATAAAAGGCATAGGTTTATTATACACAAAGACAAGAGCATGCTACATGTTATTTAAACGAATTAGCACATTAAAGAAATTAGACATTAAACTAATTACCATATTAAAGAATTTAGACTGATATTTGATTTCAAAATTGCTTGCTGAGCCCTTCCGCAGTTGCTGTGTGTGGGTTTGGCAAAAGAGTTGAGTTCTTTACTTTATAGACACATGGTACAAGGTTTCATTCTGATCTCAGTATATTGGCTAGATGTAAAATGGCCCCTCAGGACAGTTAGCCTTGCATTCACCTGTGAACCGAAGAACAAATCTCTTTGCTAAGGTTGAAACTGATGGAGTACACTGGGACCTTGTAAAAATAGAGGAGCAGGCAGACAGACAGGGAAATAAATTAAATGGATGTGTAGTTATCTTATTTCAAGGTATGCTTTAAGACAGAAACAAAGTCTTCTCCTGAGAAAAACTGTAGCGTTGTATAGCTTATTAGAAGCGATTTTGTCTATTTGCATCAACTTATTTTATATAATTCCTTGTAAAATGCAATATTTCCCTTCTCTGTAAGTTCTAGTGCTATCTAACTGACATTTCAGACTTTTAAGTACCATTTCTTCTCAACTGCTAGCCCTGTGACCTTGACATTAACTTTAGGTACAACACATTTGTGCTTATCTATAAAAGGATTACTGTCTAGTATGAACCAGCAAAGGGGTGCTTTGCAGTTGCATTGTGACCTGCTGACCTCATTGATGTTGTTAAGAAAGGAGGTAAAATATACTGAGGATGTCTTAGGATGGTAACAGCATAAGTTAAACAGAATCTGGAGACATATCTCAGGACAGAAATAGCAAATGAATAAAAGTTAAGGACATATCAGAAAGTTACTGCAGCCTCAAAACAGAGAATGAGAAAGTATGAAATTGGTGTTAAATGGTTATACCTAACCTGATTGAATGCTATTGTCTACTTTTTGTTTGTTTTTAAAACATTGTTTTAATATAATGCTAAATAGACACTTTAAAATGAAAATAAATGTAGTTGCATATGCATGCAGTCAGATAATGTCACTTTTTTGTTTGTGTCTTTTTGTACCTGTTTGTAGTTTGCCATTATGCAGTGGATCATCAGGGCCTACTTAACTATCTGCAGCATTGTCCTGTGGCAAGGAGCATACCTACGTCATGTGCACCTCTATCCCCACTGGCAGCACCATCTATACATCTCTGGGGACTCAAAGATACCATTCATCAGTAAGTTACAGATGTGCTTTTATACAATAAACTAGATAAGTGCACTTCCAACTAAATGTAGGGCACAGCAGGGAGATTTGGTTTGCATTTGTTTTGCTGCTTCACTTTATGGTATCCTTGCAAATAAAATAAACGTACAAGATCATTGACAGCTGAATGGTAAGACTATAGTTTTAAACTCAGTCTTACTTGATCACAGTAATACACAGCCATTTGAATTTAGTAATCTATAATTAGAGCATTTGGTTCCTTTACCAAAATAATTCAATATAAAATCAACTCTTTGTTCTGAAGAGTAAAATTAATTTAATGAAACAGATTTATTTGTCTGTATTTGATAAAATAAGTTATTTATTTATTTTATGTTATTTTATTTATTTATTTATTGTCTGCTTTTGATAGCTAGATAATGCCAGGCTGCACTGTAGCCTGTATTTTGTATAAATGTATACTAAACAACAACTATATTGTAGGAAATAAATCCATTACATTTCCTGAAGGCAAAAGTTGTGGAAGTAATTTAGCCAACCACATTGTTTATATCATTGTATTCCCCATTTTTTTTAAGTGACTCTAATCAATCAGCCAGGTAAAATAGGATTGTTTTCATGCTGTACTTAGACAGATGTAACCAGCCGTTGAAACTGATGACCCGTTGCTGATGTCTATGAGTCCCCCATTAGAGTTCATTTTGCAACCTGTAGTTCCCTCGGTTTTATGCCCTAAATGTTTTAAATTTTTTCAAATTTAAAATTGTTTTACTATGTTTTTGTTTATCTCTCTTTTCAATTCACTTGAAATAGTGCTTACTTTATTAATTTATTTATTTATCTATGTATGCATTTATTTATTTATTTATTTTCTTACTTACTTAACTTTATTATAGGTTAATGGTGAAGTACTAGGCTAGCTGACCTTGGAAGCCATTATAATCTTATCTAATTTTCCTTTTTGTATGTATACTTAAAATATGATCTGTGTTTATCTTTGTTCTTACTATTTGTTTACTTAAACTTTTTTTTTTTTGGGGAGCTTTTCTCCTCGGGTCTCTACTGAAAAAGGGCTTCTAAGAACCCAGACAGATTAACCCGGTTAACAAATGTAAAATTAAATAAATAAAAAGTACCCTATCCCATTTGGTTCTAGATTGGCCTTACCAATCCCATGGTCAATAATTATGTATTACCCTTAATGAGAATAACTGGAGTCATACCATAGCTAAGTTGAGGGGACTCACACATGAGATAAAGCATTTAGGAGCTGCCTCTGTAAGTAGTACAGGGGGTAGTCCTGAGGTAAACTTTCTGTTTCCCATCCATAGATCTAAGTTGCACTTGAATATGGACAGGGATGAACTTTTTTTTAGGAGGATGGGGAGTCTGTTCCACAGCAGTAGTATCCTCTGTGAGATACACGTCCCTCCAAACTATTCTGTTGATGTTGCATAAGAGGTTTAAATCCCTAGACCGAGTATTTCTGATGACATTTGACTTGCTGATTTGCAGTAAATCCATCAGTAATAGGTAAAAGGATGCCTTGTTTGCCAGACACAGGTCACCTCTTAGCAGTCTGTTGGATACAGAGTATAGTGACAGGGCTTTGAGTCAGTCTGTGTAGATGTAGGACATGTTGTTTAGGCCTTGTCCTTTTAGTAAGGTATCTCTGTGGACATTCCAGCTTTTGCATGTGTCTGGACAGATATATGCCAAAGGGGGCATTATATTCAATGACTGGCCTAATGAGGTCTGAATATAGGGGGACAATAACATCCCTAGAGGTAGACACAATCCATTTGTTTATATGCCATTTGGGGACTCTATGACTGCTGCTAGCTTGCAGTCATCTGCAAATCCATTATGTGGGTAAGTGAACTAGTTCAAAGCCTCTTTTCAAGCATGACCCCAAGGCCAAGAGTCAGTAACAGCTTCTACAAACAACATATACATATCAGATTGCCCTCTTTAGTTACATTTCATATCAACATTTATATTCAGGTTGCATTATAACCAATCTTTACAATCCAATAATTACTACAGTTAATTTGGTATGCTTAAATAAATTTAAATTTGAAGCAAGAACAATTTAGAAAGGAGGTATTGGGTTATTTTATTAGTAAGCATGATAAATTAGCATTATAGAGTGTCTTAACAGTTAATCTATTACAATGCTTGATCTTTCATTTGGCATTCTGTGAGGTTAGTAACTGGAGGACTGAGGCTAATACATGCTTGCCTACAATTCCCCTGCTGCTTTGTGATGTCATACAGAGCCTTGAGCTCCATGTACAGCTCCATGGAAGTTTGCAAGGGCTCATGACAACAGCAGCAATCATGTGGTCACTAGCCAGTGTCACTAGTGCTCTTAATACTGAGCCAAGTTCCATACAACATCAGAAGTACACAGGAATAGGAAGACATTTGTAAGCTCCGTCCACCGGTTATTGAGTATTTAAAATGCCAACATGTGGAAAGAATGTTTCGGGGATCTCACACTTGGACCCTTGGGCCTTAAGTAGCACACAGATAAGCAGAATTCTAGCCAAGGGGAACTACTGTACTGCATTCCTAGCTGCACTGGCTAGCCTTCTTTATATTTTGGAGTGCATGGTCCTTGGCTTAGTGTGTTAGTCCTTAAAGAGTCCTCATGGTCATTTCACTTTGAGAGCCCTGACTCCCCCTGATATTCCAGGGCTAGGTTCAGATGTCAGAAGCCTGTAGTCACAAAACATTTATTTACTATAAGCATGGCCTATATCACTTAGGCATTTCTATTGAATAGGTAAGTACCTATAGCCACACTATCTACTCAATCTACATTTTACTCAGTTTTTAACTGAGAACCACACTGAGAGGACAAGACTGGTTAAAATATGAATATAGATAAGATTTAAAGAATAGCAAATAACAAAAACTGAGCTGACAGCATATTCTGTGTGAAATATATTAACACAACACACCAAACTTAGACAAGTGTATGGAAGCATAACAATAAAGTAAACAACAACCACAACAAAAATAGCAATGGCATTCATACAGTTATTTAACAACCTAAATAACTACAAAAATGCTTTAGGTCATTGTGTTTTTGTAATTTATATAAAACTGTTGTGACAGAGATGCTACGCACATGTGGTAGGGGCACAAATGCCTTTATTACAGTCTTCAGAATGAATTGACATCTTGAAAGTCACAGACCATTAAAAAGGCACACCCTGTATACAGATGCTACGTATGCAAGCCTTAGGAGAGCAAATGCCAACAGTAGCACAGTATTTAATTTCAAAATCAATGCATTATTCTTTTTTGCAACATTCAGTGAAGTTTAAAGAATTCTCAAGTATATATTATAGCTTTTGAGGTGTTTACTAGACTAACAACCACAAGGACCTTTTTAGGCCTAGCCATGCATCCCAAATCTCTGGCAAGTTCTGATACCCTTGATAAGTGTAAGCAAGTGCTTGAGAGATGAAACACTTGCATGCTAGGGCCTGGAAGATGAACCATTTACAGGCTGCTTGTGTCCATTAGAGACATAGGTGCCAAACCAGGGATGAATTTCCTGTTCCCCATCCAATTGCCCAGGTTGCACTTGAATTTGGTTAGAGAGGAACTCTGCTTCACATGGATGGGAAGCCTGTTCCAGAGATGGGATAATCTCTGGGATACATACCTGTCTCTCCAGCAGGTTCTATTTATATCACAGGCAAGGATTAAGTCTTTAGAATGGGTAATTCTGCTGCTGTTTATTTTGCAGATATGCAGGAGGTCCATCAGAGTGGGATCTGACAATGCCCTGTATGTCAGGCATAGATCTCCCCTCAAAAGCCTGTAGGTGACAGAATACAGGTATAGAGCCTTGAGGTGGTCTGCATAGGATATTTTACTTAAGCCCTTTATTCTTTTAGTGAGGAACCTCTGTGTTCATTCCAATTGTTGGATATGCCTGGTTAGGTACATATCAAAGGGGGCATTGTACTTAATGATAGGTCTGATGAATGCTGAATACAGTGTAACAATGACTTCCTTGAACTTGGATGCCATACCTTTGTTTATAAGTGCGCAAGATAGAAGGATTTCCTCACTACTGTAGACATGTGATGGACAAAGGCTAGATTACTATCTATGTGTGTCCCTAAGTCCTTGACTACTGGGTCATCTCTAAGGGGTGTGTTGTCAATATGATAGTTAAAAGGGGTATATGACATTCTGAAGGATACTATTCTATATTAAAGAATGTTCTTTATATTGATCACTGCTGCAGTAGCCTTGGCTATACAGGTTATAATATCCTGCCAAGGATATAACAACCAGCCAGCTTCCAAAGCTTCAGGGCACCTTCCACTCGCCCAAACTGTCAAGCAGCTCAAGACGAGCTGACTAAAAGACAAATTTGGGCATGAAGCCTTTCAGAGCTTTTCTGCCACCGAAGAGTATGCTCCTCTGAGGATTTCGAAATTCAGTGGTTGACTTGTGGTTTCCTTTGCTGAACAGAAGGATTTCCCAGAATCTACACCCATTTCTCCTGTCTTGTTTGCTTTAGAGAATGTGTCTTACTGCCTGCAATGTTGCTGATAGTCAGTCAGCTGTCCCTACAAAGGCAAATAGGATGTATAAAGTTCCTCAGTTATACACAGTTCACAAACCTAACCCAGCAGCTATAGCTTTAGTTGACTCCACTGCTGGTAAGCACTTAGTTAATTCCAGCACTACTCTTTCTAATGAGAGAAAAAAAAATATTGATAAGTATGGGAAAACGTATATACTTCTGCAACTTTGATTTTCAGAATTTTAAATTGCCAGGCTCATATGCTAAAGTTTGTTTTAACATATTGTGAAAGTATGAGGAATGTTTTATCTACAGTTTCTTTTTGTAAAGAAAAACTGCTTGAAATAACTTAGTTTCTTCTTGTTTGCTGTGTGTGTATGGTTCTGCTGATACTTCTTCCAGGGCTATGGCCACTTGTAATATTACAAGGTGATTTAGTAATCCAAAGGTAAAAAAAAAACGCACTAATAAACTGTAAATAACAAATTAAAAGGCATAGAAACGAGCAAACCAAACCAATAATAGGGAAGAATTTGTTCCTTTTTTTAAAGAAGAAGTTAAAGCATTAGTATTTTTATAAATGTGCTTTAAGCTATATCATGTGATTTATTCATGTCATGTGATTGTTTTATGTCATGTGATTTTTTTTTTTAATGTCATGACTTTTTCTGTGTTTTAAAAGCTGGGTCAAAGAAATGTATGTCAGTTTGAAAAAGTCTTATGTAGATGAAAGCGCTTACTGGTTTCTTGATTAAAGTGGTTTGGTTTGCTCATTTCTGCACCTTTTATTTTGTTACAAGGAGATTTGTTTGGCTGCATTCTCAGAACCTCACAGATGATTTCAAAAAATGAGATTTTAAATTCTCCCTTAGACAGAGAGTTAGTTTGTCCACTGTTGCAGACATGATCAAAAAGTGTAATGAAAGGGGCAAGATAATCCAAAGAATTTCTAAGATTTTTCAACCCTCCTTTTCTAAATTGTCCAAGGGACTTTCTTTCTCCTTATCCAATTCTGACAAAAAAAAAAACAGAATAAACAGTCTCAACAGAATTCAGGCAAGCAGACATTTAAGAAGAAGTGGCAAGAGGGTTCAAAACGAATTCTCAAACCTCCCAAAACCAAGGACACTTCAACAAGTCTGAATGACTATTCAAGAAACCTTGTGACTCCCTCACACCCTGGCCCCTCTTCTCTTCCAGAAAGTCTGAATCTCTATTTTCCTCTTTGGCAACAGATTGCTTAAGACGAGTTGGTTCTGAAAATCATTCAACAGGGTTACAGATGGCAGTGGGAGGAAATTCCTCTTTTCCAGGGGTCCATTCCTCATCCTCCAGATCAGACTCATTTGTTTTCACTTGTTCTTCATCACATGTTGTCCCAAGGAGTGATAGAACTAGTTTGACCTTCCCAGGTGGAGAAGGGGTTCTTTTCAAGGATGTTCCTAGTGCCAAAGAAAGAAAATATTTGCAGACTAGTTCAGGATCTTTCATTTCTAAACCTGTTTGTGATAGTGGCTAAATTCAAAATGATGTTACTTTACAACCTGTTACCTCTTCTTCTTTCTTCAAGTTTCCTGGTAACACCAGACTTAAAAGATGATTATCATCACATTCCTGTTCATCTAGACTTCAGTTGTTTCTTAAGGTTTTGTATGTCTGGATCACATTATCAGTTCTCTGCCTTGATCTTTGGACTATCCATTGCACCAGGTGTGTTCACAAAGTTTCTAGCTCCAGTTATAGCTCATTTCAGGCTACAGGGTATCCACATTTTTCCATATTTAGACAGCTTGCTTAGCTTTGCAAAGTTTTTTTCAAACTGTCAGGAATCTCTCCCTTGTGTGAGAGATCTTTTGGGCAATCTGGGATTTCAAGAGAGCATTCAAAAGTCTTTCTTGATTCCCTTGCACAGGATTGTGTTCTGAGGTGTCAACTTGACACCAGTTCAAACAGCTTCCTCTTCCACAGGAAAAATATATCTTTATTTAGACCTATTTCTAAGGTTTTCCACTCAAACTTTGGTCACTGTGAGGGAATACCACAGAATTATGGGTCTTGTGGCATCTATGATTCTCAAAATAGCCCTGACAAGACTCCACATGAGAAAGATACAGTTGTATCTGAAATCCCTTTGGTCCCAGCATCAACACCCTTTATCTTTTCAGATCCCAGTACTGAGGTTTCTCAGAAGAGAATTTTTTTGAAGGAGACCACAGATATCCGTAAATCTAGGTTTTCCTTTCCCCATCCTTGGTGCAGTCAGTCAACACAGATGTTTTGGATTTTGCTTGGGGAGTAGTTTTGGCATGGATAAAGGTGCAGGGGGGTAGGGGACACTAAGGAATATCAAATCAGTGTTTGCCCTGACCAAAGTACTCAACTCTGTGAACCATCTTTAGTCCCTGAGACCCCTTCAAGTACTTACAGACAATATCACAGTCATGCGGTACATCAACAAGCAAGGAGGAACTAAGTTGTACCCCCTTTGCAAACTAACTGTGTTAGCTTGGGCTATAGCTTCACAGCACAGTCTCACTCTACAGGTATCCTTCATTCCGTCAGAGCAAAACCGTGTGGCAGGCAAGCTCAGTAGGACTATGGCAGACCCTCACAAATGGAAACTAGATTAGGGAGTCTTCCAAGACTTGATCCATTTGTTGGGAGTTCCTCAAGTACACCTCTTTGCCTCCTCTCTGAATGATCAATTGGGCTGTTTCACTATGGTGCTCTACTACTCTACAACCCAAAAAGCATCAAACAGTACTAGAGGTCTAGACTTTTTGGTTTGGTGGTATATACATTGCCCAAGCAGCTTCAGTAAAGTTTATTATTCCACATGCTACTACATGTAAAATTCATCGCTGGTGTTTCATAGACTTACTATCAATTATTCTACCAATCCTGTATAATATGTTTCTGGTCTCACATATGTAAAGGAACATATCTTTATATATTTTATGCTATTAGGTTGCTTTCAGCTATATTGAAACTGTTCAGAAAGACCCTGTTAAATTATAGTGCATTTTGATGTGTTTCTGCTAATACGTTTGGCCTATATCTTGCTTTCAACTATGTTTTACTTTATGAGACATTATTGTCTACAGTTGCATTTTCAAAATTGCTGTAAAATCTATCACAGACTACTATAGTTTGCATGTTTCCTTATTTCAGTCTAGGGAACTCTGTCAGATTTACCTGAGAAAATTATTTGTTTCACCCTAGGGGTCACTGGGGACTTTTCTTTTACCATGAAAGTACCACTGTACTGAAAAAGCTCATGTTGCCACACATTTAATATTTGCTATTGTGTGCTACAGTTGGTTTTTCTAGGTTTTACGCCTTTGCTATTGTAATATTATTTTGCTTTTTCATATACTGTCATTTTAATTGCCTACTAGATCTTGCTGGACTGTTGGCTAGTGGCTAATAGTTAGAAAGTTAGAGGCAGCTGATTTTATAACTCTTTTTTTTTAGATGGACACAGTTGGAACAGGCAGCCACTGTCATAACTTTTATTTATTTTATTAAATGGACATTCGTGGAAACAAGTAGTTTGTTTGTGTCTTTCGGCTTTTCCCGGTTAGGGGTCGCCACAGCGGAACTCCGGTCCGCTAATGATTGGCAATAGATTTTTTACGTACTGGGTTGCCGGGCCTAATGCACAACCTTCAATGAAGGAATGCTCATTCACGCATGTCGCTGCACAGAAGATGCTCTAACTGAGAATCGAACGGGCAACGTCTAACTGTGAGGCGACAACGCTACCGCAGCACCACCACTGCAGTCCGTGGAAACAAGTAGTTAATGGTAGAATATGAGAACATCATTCTTAATGTTAATATTTTAGTGCCTTGTTTCTAGCACTTTAATTTATGGACTGTATTACTAATTTAACTGAACTGCGGGTGGTGGTGCTGCAGTAGCGTTGTCGCCTCACAGTAAGACGTTGTCCTGTTCGATTCTCAACTAGAGCGTCTTCTGTGTGGAGACATTCATGAATGGGCATACTTTCATTGAAGGTTGTGCATCAGGGCCGGCAACTCAGCACGTAAAAATTTACTGCCAATCATTAGTGGACCGGAGTTCTGCTGTGGCGACCCCTAACCAGGAAAAGCCGAAAGACACAAAATTACTAATTTATAACTGAGTGAGAAGTCAGAAGAGTGAAGGAAATCAAATACCTCTTGTTTATGACACTTGTTTGGTGGTAGGATTTCTTTCTCACTCCTATGTTTCAGATGGATGTGTGAAAGAGGAATGTGAATGTGTATGACAGGAGATGGGGAAGGCTGCTATAGAATGTAGAATAAAGCACAGCTGTCAGTTTCAGTCCATGTGTTATGGCAATGACATTTATTGGCAGTGCAGTCTGATTGTGCAGATCACATAGATTTGTAGTTGCACTGGATTAATTATCTCCATTTGGCATAGTTACTTATTGTAAATCTTTAATTGTATCTAGTATAAGAGAAAGTAAACCATAACTGTTGTACATATTGGGAGGGGGCAGAAAGGGAGTGTCACTTGCACAAAAGACTGGGGAGTGGAAGCTTCAGGAAATAGGGAGAATCCCCTCAGAACTTGACTTAAGATTTCATATTACTTAATGACAGCCCCAAAAATGAAATTCATAAGAATTTAGAACACAACCTAGAGCTGTTTACTGAATTTCCTGTTTGCACTTATTTTTAAAATCGTTTTTTTCTTAAAACTTGCATTTTATCTGTCTCTGGCCTAGCACTCAAGTGTGGGTAATTTACTGCACTGTTATAACTTGTTGATACTTGTGAACCTCTGCTATCTTTAAAAAAACAAAAAAAATCTTGCTTTTTTCCCACTTTTCTGAGATTTAAAAAAGTTCAGTTACAGGCTTGCTGTTCTGAACTGTTTGTAAGTTTCTTGGAGGCCATTTTTTGCTTGGGCTAAAGGGAAGTCTCTCTGTTCATCAGTGGCAGTGATAAACATTGAGCAGCCTGCCTGCCCCTGTGGGAGTGGTTACTGCCTTGAAGCTGTAGTTTTATTGGCCATTTTGGGTCAATTCCAAACTCCTTGATCTCCCTCTCTTAAAACCAGATTGCCTTGTGGTTTTGGCGTCTTTTCAGACTTGTTGGCTGTTGGGAAAGCACCCACCAAGAGGAGAAAACGCTGAGAGAAGAAAGGAGCCACTTTTGAGATTTTGAGTATTTTTCTTCAGATTATTTGCTAAGTTTTTCTGCATAGCTGCCTACTTTGAGCATTTTCTGGCTTGTTAAACTTGATTTCTGCATTGGTAACTGTATTTAGAACACAACCTAGAGCTGTTTACTGAATTTCCTGTTTGCACTTATTTTTAAAATCGTTTTTTTCTTAAAACTTGCATTTTATCTGTCTCAGGCCTAGCACTCAAGTGTGGGGTCATTTACTGCACTGTTATAACTTGATACTTGTGAACCTCTGCTATCTATAAAAAAACAAAAAAACAAAAAAATTTGTTTTTTCCCACTTTTCTGAGATTTAAAAAAGTTCAGTTACAGGCTTGCTGTTCTGAACTGTTTGTAAGTTTCTTGGAGGCCATTTTTTGCTTGGGCTAAAGGGAAGTCTCTCTGTTCATCAGTGGCAGTGATAAACATTGAGCAGCCTGCCTGCCCCTGTGGGAGTGGTTACTGTCTTGAAACTGCAGTTTTATTGGCCATTTTGGGTCAATTCCAAACTCCTTGATCTCCCTTTCTTAAAACCCTCTTTTGCATGGTTTTGCACGTTTTTGTGCATAGAGCAACAACGGGCAGCACCACCTAATTTGGGTTTAAACTATTCCTGGCTCCACGAAGTCTGCTCTTCACTTTTTCCCTTAGAACTGCTCTATCTCTCAAATTAAACACCATATTCTCATTCTAAGGCCCTTCACTGGTCCAAATAAGTAATCTTACAAGTTAGCACTATTAAACCATAAGCACTACTTACTCTTATACTCTCTACAATTACCTTGACTCCTATTGGTCTGTCTTAATTCAGTTTCCCTATATTACTCTAGCATGTCCAAAGGTCAGTCAATGGTTTCCTCTCCAGTCCAGCTGGTGAATCTGGGAATTTTGAGGCAATGTTACAACTGTCTCATGTACACGGACAACCCTCTCCTCCTCCAAACAGGTTCAAATATATGTGAGAGATGCAACCATATAGCCAAACTGGAGGCTGAGCTCTGTCATCTCAAAACTGGTGAAACCAGTCAGGAGGAGAAGGTAACCTCACACAACAGAATCCCAGTATCACATAGTCCCACCACATCAGCGAACCAAACACATAAATACACAAAAACATACTCAGAGGCTCTAAATAAAAATCTACCTAAGCAACAGAGACCTCCAAAGCAGACATCCAAGCAAACGCTACCCCAAAACAAAACACACACAACACATAGCCCACAAAGTCAGTGTGCCAAGCAGCCACAGCCCTTAAGGCTGAATAACACACCTGATACTGTTGTAATAGGTGACTCTATTGTCAGACACACTGACGTCCCGCTCACCAGGCTGAACAAAGAGAAGGTCACAGTGAGCTGCCTGTCGGGCGCTAGGATCCGCCACATAATGCAAGCACTCAGGTCACTCCAAAGCAAATACAAATATGACACAGTCATCGTACATGCTGGTGTGAATGACCTGAGATGTACCTCCCTGGACTACATGAAAAGAGACATAGAGGAGCTCTCTGATCATGTAGCCCAGGCCAGTATGACCCTGACCTTGAGCAGCATCTTACCCTCACCTAGAATGATGCCACAGTACAAAGACAAAATGATCGATTTTAACAACTGGCTAAAATTTTGGTGTCATTCAAAGGGGATCCAGTGTCTGTCAGCCTGGGATGACATGTTCGACAAGCCACGTTGCTTCGCTAGGGACGGCTTGCACCTGTCACCACTTTGCTTTCGGATATTGGCAAAGGCTCTTGCCACCCCCATAGTGCCTTTTTTAGGCAAGGCTCAAAAGTCAAACCCACCTCCATAGACAGCACAAGGAACAAGAAACTAAGGGTAATGCTGTTAAACGCCAGAAGTCTTAACCTCAAGATGCACGCACTCGAAGCTCTCCTCAGTATGGAGAACATCGATATCTGTGCAGTGACAGAAACCTGGTTCAAGGCTCCAGAGAGAACCCCAGCACTACCAGATTATACCTCATATCATGCTTTTCGGCCCCAAAACCCAGACCGAACCACAAAAGGAGGGGGAGTTTCCATATTTATCAAGGATATCCACACCTCCAGGTTAGTGGCATTGCACGAAGTATGGGAGATCATCCAAGTGCAACTAACAGTGGACAAGACTGCTTTTCAGTTTATAGCATCCTACAGACCACCCTCTCAAAGTCAGGAATCCCACTCGGCTTTCCTGAAAACATTGGAGAACATGAAGATCTCTCCGAACACCATTATATTGGGCGACTTCAACTACCCAAACATAGACTGGGAGCACTACTCAAGCCCCAGCACCTTAGCCCAAAGGTTCCTGGAAATTATAAACTCAAATGCTATGAAACAACTAGTCACCACTCCCACAAGAGGGGATAACATACTAGACCTGATCATTACCAACATGGGTACTCTATGCTCCATACCAGAAGTATATCCCTCATTGGTAAGATCAGACCATAAATTAATTTCACTGGATATCCACATCCCGACCCCACCTCCAACCCAGAAAACCACAGTGAAAAACCTCTCAAAAGCGAACTTCTCACTTCTCAAAACCTAAGTGGAATCCTTCAAGGCCCCAGGGCCTGTGGAAACTACGGCCCAAACTGCAGAATCCTATATAAATGCATTCTATGGACATCTCCAGGAATGCATGGATCATGCTATCCCAAACAAAACCAAGACCCAATCATCCAAAGGCAGGTGTCCAGTCTGGTGGACCCCAGCCATAAATAAACTGTACAACAGAAGGAGGAAGCTACTACATGATAGAGCAAAATCCCTAATAGGGAAGGCAGCTCTGATCAGTACTAGCAAAAAATTACGATCCCTCATAAAATCCTCCAAGGCCAGCTTCGAGAGAAAAATTGCACAGGACACTAAAGACAATCATAAGGCTTTTTTCAGTTATGTTAGGAACCTGGGATGCAACTCCAAGGTTTGTTCTGAGTTGATTCTAAATGACAAAAAATACACTGAACCCACAGACATCGCCAATAACCTGGCAGACAGGTTCAGTGCAAACTTCTCCACCCCCTCCCCCCGAAAAGAGCAAGTATCTATCCCGGCAGAGGGCTGCCTCCCAAACATCTCTGATGCTCAGGTGAAGGCTGCCCTCTCCAAAGCAAAAAACACTGCTTCCATGGGACCAGATGGTGTCCCGGGTTGCGTCCTACATGAACTCCAAGAAGAACTTACCCCTCAAATAAAACAGCTGTACAATCTCAGCCTCACTACAGGATATGTGCCCACAGAATGGAGTACAGCAACAGTGGTCCCACTCCACAAAGGTGGAGCCTCTACGGACCCTGGAAACTATCGTCCCATAAGCCTGACTAGCCTAGTCTGCAAGGCTATGGAGAGGATCATCATGGCGCTCATAAACAAAGACATTGGGGACCTACAGACACTAGATCCTACCCAATTCAGCTTTGTCAAGGGCAGATCCTGCCTTCTGAACCTGGTCGACTTCTTTGAAACAGTCACCAAAGCCATAGATGAAGGGAAGGTAGTCCACACAGCCTATCTGGACCTAGCAAAGGCATTTGACACAATACCCCACTTGGGCATCATAGATAAGCTATCCAGCTTAAATATAAACCCCTATGTCACAAGATGGGTCGCAAACTGGCTCAAAGACAGAACCCACAGAGTGAGAGTTGCTGGAGCCATGTCAGACTCAAAACCGGTCACAAGTGGCATCCCACAAGGTTCTGTCCTGAGACCGCTCTTGTTCGGTATATACTATTCCAAGGTACAGGCCAACGTGGGAGGACTATGGCTCACCAAGTTCGCAGATGACTGCAAACTGGATGCCATAATCGACTCTCCAGCTGACACAAACATCCTTCAAAAAGGTCTCACAGAGATGGATAACTGGTGCCAGAGCCATGGTCTAAAGCTAAATGCCAAAAAGTGTATAGTCATACCCTTTGGCAAAAACAATGTGCCCACAAATTACTACATAGGGGTAACCAATTAAGTACAGAGAAAGTAATTAGGGATCTGGGGACCCAAGTTGATAGCAAACTCTCCTTTGACAACCACTTTGCCAAAGTGGTTAGAAAGACCTTCTACATAGCCCACCTCATCATGAAAGGATTCACATCTAGATCAAAAGAGGTAATCGTGCCCCTTTATTCATCCCTCATCAGGCCTATCATAGAATATAATGCCCCTTTTGGGATGTACCTTACCCGACACCTGCAGCAATTAGAAAGACCCCAAAAGTACCTCACCAAGAGGATCAAGGGACTCAAGCAGATGCCACATGCTGCTCGGTTAAAAAAACTCCAGCTCTACTCAGTTGCATACCGCCTACTTCGAGACGATCTATGCCTGACATATAAAGCTATGCCCAATCCAGAATTAATGGACATGCTCCACCTCAGTAAATCTAAATCCCTTAGAGCCACACGCTCAAGGGACTTGAACCTCAGCACAGAAATAAATAGAACTTGCGGGAGGGACAGATTCATAACCCAGAGGCTCCCTTCACTCTGGAATAGAATTCCAATTCATGTTAGGCAGAGCACCTCACTGAATCTCTTCAAGAAGAATCTTGATGAGTGGATGGGGGATCATAGGTTTGTCCCGGGGATTACTTCCGTGTCACTATTAAACAAAGGCACAGTAAACTAAACCTTAAAAAGGGCACAGTATACTCAAATCAAGGGGTGGTGTAAGCCAAACAAAATCGGGCTAGGCTTGTAATTGCCCCAGGGCAGATAGCCTAGTATGAACCTATGAACCTATGAACCTATAAGGTATGAAGAAAGCTGCCAAAATATGAGTAGATTTGGTCAAACAATTGCAAAATGATACACTTGAGAAACAAGTTTCCAAAGGAAGCGTAAACAGTTGTAAGAGAAAATAATATATTGCTATCTAACAGCAACAAACATTGAAAGAGATCAGAGAATAGTCACAGCAGCCAATCTGAATGTAGAAGAGCACACCTAAGAAGGAAATAAAAACTGATGGGAAGATGTTGAAGGAAGAGGCCATTTGGACCTATAGCTTTGAAAAACCTATTTATCTAAAGTTTGTAGACATGCCAGGAGCAACACAGAAGAGGACAACTGAAATGCCAAAGAATATACACCAGAATATTTTGTAAAGAAACATTAATGAGTTGCATATGCATAATTACAAAGGGCATAATAAACATTTTTGCTTAACTTATGGCAATATGTAGAATTTAAACAGCCACGTACCACCAATGAGTGCACCAGCCTCTTCTCCTCTTAAAAAACAAAATTTATTCCAAATACGCTGCCAAACTACTGCAAAAGCACAACTGGATGATGAAACAGTGTTAAGTTAAGCGCTTTCACCCACTACAATATGGGCTTCCTCAGAACACTGAAACACTAAACACTCACTTCCTTTATTTAAAATTTGGTGCCATAATTCTCTCGATCAGACTTTTAAAGGCATATACAAAATATACAAATATTGCAACCTTGTTCCTAAACCAAAACATATATTTGCTTATGAACAAGCTGTTAAAATGTAAAATACGTGTTGACCAATGTATATGGAAATTGTTCTAAAAATATATATATATGTATTGTGTGCAACACAACAAAAATATGTACATACTATGTGCAACACCTAAAAAGACAGTTAATGTCAATAAATGTTAAAATATGTACGTGCATATTATCTGAAAATATGTGCCAAACCTATTATACTAATACTAAATATATAAATAATAAAAATATATAGTTAAATATAACAAAGCACAAAATGCTACTTATAAACAATTCTGTCTAACCCTAAGCTCTCACCCAAATAAAATCGAAGAGTATAATAGCTATGCAAATGATATATGAACATTACTAAAATGAAAATCCTGACCTCAAAAAATATAAAATTAATATATCTCTAAAATAGTTTTACAAGAGATGTGATCGTTGAGTCCAGGTGGGTTCGTAGCATCTAAAAATAATTGCCACCATGTTTCTCTAACACCCAGTAAAATTTTAAGGTCACACCCCCTAGGATCTGTGTAGATGGTTTCTAGTATAGCAAATCTAAATTCGTGGGTATTACCCATCTTTTCAATGTGTCTGTACAATCTATTCTTAGTATCTCTCTTTCTTATGCAATAAATGTGATTATATATACGTTGTCTAAAACTTATTTCGGTTTTTCCTATATAAAACCAGAACATGCAGTACATTTAGCCATATATATATATATATATATATATATATATATATATATATATATATATATATATATATATATATATAGAATCATTTTTGTCTTACAGTTGCCATACTTGAATTTGATCCTATTGTGACCCATGTTATCTAATGTAATACTGGCTGCTTCAAGTATAAATCCACATTAGTTACACATCCCACATTTTGTAGTGTGTGTCCCTTTGTTATTTTTTACAGTGGATATCATTTGATTATTTCTTTCCAGATACCATTTTATATTAAGACCCATTTTTAGTACAATTCTGGGTCTAGTCCCTATTATGTCAATCCAATTGGTATCTCGCAATAATAAAAAACTGTATTTCATTAATATATACTTGACCCGTTCGACCTCCGTATTGAATGTTAATATACATGATCTCTCATATTGGATAATGTTAGTTTGATTTCCTGTACTTGTATTGCTTGTATCCCTTAATCTAAATCTATGTATATTTCCTGAGCCCAGCAGAGGTTTGTATTTGATACCCCATAAAGTAATAATGTTTGAACCTATTAGTTCCAACACCTTAGTAGGGTATCCCCTCTCTTAAAACAATTGCGTAATGTATTTTATCTCATCTAGCATCTCCTTATGGTGTGAGGTCATTCTTGCAGCTCTTATGCATTGACCCTTGAAAATATTTTGCTTCATTTTCTCTGGATGGTAGCTCCCATATGCTAGGTAATCATTAGAGAAGGTATTTTTTCTGTAAATACGTGATTTTACTTACCCTTCATGTCTGTAAACAATAGTATCTAAATAGGGTAACCCTATGCAACTGTGTGCATGGGTGAATTTCAAAAATGAACTACTTTCATTTATGAAATCAAGAAATTTGTGTAACTTGTCTATGCTGCCATCCCATATGATGTAAATATCAAGGAATCTTGAATAATGTTTGATTTTCTTAAAATATTCACTGGTAAACAAAATAGTGTCCTCCCAATCCAACATTAGTAAGTTTGCATATATGGGTACACAAGCATCACCCATTGCCACCCCTTGTGTTTGGAGGAAATGTTTACCTTCATAATAAATGAAGTTATTATCCAGTACTATAGACATACATTCCATAATCAAACAGATGTTGTCCCACTCTAAGTTAGTGTGCCTTCTGATGCTGTTACAAAAGGCATCCAAACCTTCCTGCTTGGGAATGCAATCAACTGTAACTATAATACTGTTCCCATTCATAGAATTCACCGGGAAGTTGCTTGAGAACTCCTAGGAATCCTTAACCATGTGACTTATGTTGCCATATATTGGTTTGAGCCATATATCAATAATTCGCCCAATCGGGAAAGTTTTGGATTTGCTACCCGAAACTATTGGCCTGAGGGGTGGATCTAACACACTTTTGTGTACTTTAGGTATCCCTACCAGTGTTGCTAGTCTAGGAAATTTAACTTGTAGGCTATCTAATATTGTGTTAGTTATCCTACCATCAATAAGAAATTCCTCCAAATATGAGTCTATTCTCCGGTATGCAATATTTACCTCATGGATCGAAACAGATTCATAGTTGCCTGATAGGTATAACATATCATACATTATTTTGATATATGAATTGTTATCAAAAATAACCAACCCTCCCCCTTTGTCTGGCTTCATGACTGATGTTATTGTCCACCTGTAAGGTTTTTAATGTTTGTAATTCTTCCTGAGTTAAAATAACACTTGGTTGATTGTTTTTAACCCTATAATAAAGCTGATATATCTCATGCGTCACCAATTTCTCATAGTTATCCACCTGAGGGTGGTTGGGAGGAACAAATGTACTTTTTTTCTTAATTTGTGATTCTACTGTATCATTGTTCCATTTTTTCTGACTTTCCCTAAATAGAATAGATACATTTAGCTTTCTCACATATTTCTTTATTTCACATAGGCAGTCCACCAAGTCAAATGTGAGAGTGAGTATAAATTTCATTCCTTTGGCTAATAAATCAAAATGTGCCAACTTGATTTGTATAATGGAATAATTAAAGATCTTAAAATTGTTGTAACTCCATGTGTACCCGTCCACTATAATATTATTACTTCCTTGATTTTCTTCTGATGTCTTACTTAATTCCTTCTCTTTCCTTGTCCCCAATATTTCTGCTTTGTTTTCTTGTAATATAGTGACTGATTCCTGCTTGCTGAGTTCCTGTTCTCTTGAATTTCTGTTTGTCTGTCCCCTACCCAATAAAAATGTGAATCATGTTTGTGATCATACTCACTACCATGTGTATAGTTTCCCAAATGTTTGTCAGTATAAACTCTATCACTAATCATTTCAGTATTATTAATACTAAATATATAAATAATAAAAAAATTGATTTGGGTGAGAGCTTAGGGTTAGACAAAATTGTTTATAAGTAGCATTTTGTACTTTGTTATAGTTAACTATAGTTAACTATATATTTTTATTATTTATATATTTAGTATTAGTATAATAGGTTTGGCACATATTTTCAGATAATATGCACGTACATATTTTAACATTTATTGACATTAACTGTCTTTTTAGGTGTTGCACATAGTATGTACATATTTTTGTTGTGTTGCACACAATACATATATATGTTTTTTTAGAATGATTTCCGTATACATTGGTCAACACGTATTTTACATTTCAACAGCTTGTTCATCAGCAAATATATGTTTTGGTTTAGGAACAAGGTTGCAATATTTGTATATTTTGTATAAGACTTTAAAAGTCTGATCGAGAGAATTATGGCGCCAAATTTTAAATAAAGGAAGTGAGTGTTTAGTGTTTCAGTGTTCTGAGGAAGCCCACATTGTAGTGGGTGAAAGCGCTTAACTTAACACTGTTTCATCATCCAGTTGTGCCTTTGCAGTAGTTTGGCAGCGTGTTTGGAATAAATTTTGTTTTTTAAGAGGAGAAGAGGCTGATGCACTTATTGGTGGTACGTGGCTGCTTACTTTCCAGGAGGAAGATTTTTTCGTTGTAATCTGTAGAATTTAGAAGCAATATGTTAGAGATAAAAAGATGTGCAAGAACAAGGGGGTGTAGCTTTGAAGACTGAGGCACAAATCCTTCAGAAGCAAGGAAGCATTGCAGTTTTTCACAGAGAGTTGGTAGGCAGGTAGAAAAGTGGTCAACATTCCTGTCAGTTCTATAGTACAAGAGAACGAGAGATAGACTGAAGGAATTCAATAAATGGCTTACAAAAGAATTAAAACCCTCATTAGTACCAGAGATCAAACCTGGTACATATAGAAGCAAAATTCAAGCCCAGACACTCAAAGCAGGTTTACTATGCTTGTAACATGTCCAAACAAGCTGTGACATAAAGACCACCAGCTAAATTCACCAAAACAAAGTCATCTAAGTAAGTATAAACATTTTTAGAATGATGTGAGTCTTTTCAGATTCTGTAAACATTCATATTCCAATATACCACCTGATGCCATTCCATGCACACAAGGACAACTCACTATTTCAGTCTAAAAGCATTCAGTAATCTGCCTCAACTCTCAGCAGGCTGTTCCTCACTTCTACCCGATTTTTCATCTCCTTCTACTTCAATAAATAAAATAAAATAAAATAAAAAAATAAACCCAAAGATGTACAGCCTTAGTCAAATGCCTACTAATCCTTCTACTTGTTTCAATAATCTGCTACCCTGATTTATTTACTACTATAGACAATTCATCTCAGTGCCTCTTGCTGTCGTGCATACTTATAACCTGTGTACCAGTACGAACATTATGCCAAAAATTTGGAAGACAGCTTTAATGAAACCTTTACCTAAACCATTTAAACTTTGCAATACTTAACACTTGTGTCCTACTTCAATATAACCAACTCCGGAAAGTTACTAAAAAAGATTATTTATGTCCAATTGCCTCAATATATCAAACAGCACAATCTTCTCTCCATGAAACAATGTGGCTTCTGTACAGGTCAAAGCAGAATGATTGCCATTTGGACACTGACAGAGGGGAGTCTACTTATCACCAAAAAAGGTAATCTCACAGATATATTGACCTAGCACAAGCCTTGCAGCTGGTAAGCCACTCACTCCTAATTAAATCCTGTCTGAATGCTGAAGATCGGTCCAGATTCCTCCTCCTGGTTTCAATATGCTTTCTGTCATTTCTTTCAAGGCTAAGAATGCCATCTCCTTAGTTTCTCCATTATTTAATTGTGCCACATGTCCATTCTAGCCCCCTAATTATTCACTGTCTTCATTAACAAGCTTCCCAATGGCCTAACGCAAATGCCTCTTATACTGTATGCTGAAGATGTTTTTTTATTCAAACCAAATCAGTTATCCCTCTTAGTACAATACCAACTATAAAAATACTTCCACACACTCAAAATTTGTATTAATAAAACATTTTTTTCTGAATGAGCCAAAATAATGCTATTTAACACCAGACAGTGATTTACTAAAGTCCAAACCATGTGGATATTATAGGACTTATAAAGAAGCATCTGAAACATCTAGCTGCTTTAAGAGCCTTTGCATCTGGGTGGGCTACTTATTCAGCTTTCAAGTTCATATTGAAAAAAAAAAGCGTCTAAATTAACTAATCCCTTTTCTAGGCCAGAAGAATTTCTACTTTTCTCTCATTTGCCATTAGAACTGCAATAGGTAAGAGAATTTAATTGCTCACCTGAAATACGGCCTGCCCCTTTACCACCTGAACCTAAACAAAAACATTAAAGCTCTATGAACCATTTCTAACATTTGTAATTTCATAACCCTCCTTTACACAGCATGAATTTCACTGCTGGGCAATTCAAAAAAGTAAAAAAGCTACAGTTAAAGGTGCAATTTATTACTTACTTCTCATTTTTTTTGGGGGGGGGGGATTTTATAATTAGAATCTTTCTATCCCTAGCAGTTAACCTTACAATGAGAATCCCATCTTGTAACCTCAGGGCTCATGCACTCAGGTCCTATATTACTAACATCCAAACAAACATACACTGCACTGAGCAGTGTTTCTTCTCTTGGTCCAAAACTATGGGGACCACTACCCAGATGTTTGAAAGAGCCAACAGCTTACACCAAATTTACATCTCATCTAAAAAGGCATCTCCATAAAGTACATCTAAGTGCACAGTCTCAGGCCTCATTACTTAACTTCTGTCTCTATAACACCACCTAGCTTTACTTTTATCTCTAGACAGACTGAGTAGTTGATTGTTACTCCAGTGAAGAATGGATAATACATAAACCCTTCTAACCTAGTTTCTCTGTTTCTTCTTTATCTGATCCTAAAAACTTTCAACTTCTCCTCAGTCTTTTTCCTTTTGAACATACTGAAACTTTGTTAAAATGTGCAAATATTTAAATTTTCATTAATCACTTACTCTACAATGGCTGTAAATATTATTGTAATTAGTTTTTGAAGTACTTTGTGGCTTTTACGTATATAAGATTGTCAGCTTTACATGACTGGATTTTGGCAGTTGTTTACTTTGTATCTTTGTGTGTGTAATTCCACAGTGAGACTCAAATTAGTCCATAGGGATCAGTGCCATGGTAAACAAACAAACAAACACATATGTCACTGCAAATATGGGGGAAGAAGGAATAGTACTTTGGCTTACTAAGTCCTGTAGTATATGCAGGCAGTAGGGCAAAGGATAGAGTAGTTCTTCTCTGGTGTCATGCAGATTGTGTCTCCATGGCTGAAGGGTAGGCTGTATACATTATCATTCTGTAAAACTGAAGTACCCTGAGGCAAAGGCGGCCTCTTTATACATGTTACAATAGAGTTACTGACCCAGAGTCACTGTCTATGCTGCAGACATCCACAGTGCAGAAAGCAATTTGGCCATCACAGCAAAGGATACATGATTCAGAAAGAAACCTGCATGTCTGTTGACTGGTATAACTGTGTAATATGTTAGAATGGCCAGCACAAAGAGCAGTAGCAGTGTGCGCCATGCATTCCAGTAGGACTCTATATACTGCAGCACAAGGGGACAGTAAACAGAAGGCTCAGCAAGTCTAGTAAAGCAATTCACAGGGTACCCTGTGTGCCGTACATTACAGTAACACTCTACACACAACATGTCAAAAGGACAGTAAACAGGGGGGGTCAGGAAGTCTGGTAAAGCAATTCACAGTGTACCCTATGTGTGCCATGCATTACAATAAGATTCTACATACTACAGATCAAAGGGGCAGTAAATAGAGGGCTTAGGATGTCTGGTAAAGCAATTCACAGGGTAACACTGTACCATGCATTATAGTTGGACTCTGCATACTACAGGACTAAGGAACAAAGGACAGGGGGGTCCTGGAAGTCTGGTAAAGCAATTTACATGGTACTCCTATGAGCCATGCATTACAGTAATACTCTACAAATTATAGGGCTAAAGGACAGAGAAGTGGGGCTTCAGGAACTGTGATAAAGCAATACACAGAGTACTTTGTATTCCATGCATTACAGTGGGACTCTACATACTATAGG
The DNA here is from genome assembly GCF_019279795.1 of Protopterus annectens. NCBI lineage: Eukaryota > Metazoa > Chordata > Ceratodontiformes > Protopteridae > Protopterus > Protopterus annectens. The sequence continues at coordinate 877,241,390 of NC_056741.1, forward strand.
ACAAAGGAACAGAGAACAGGGAGCTCAGGAAGTGTGGTAAAGCAATTCACAGGGTACCCCTATGAGCCATGCATTACAGTAGGACTGTATGTACTATAAGACTAAGGAAGATAGAACAGAGGACTCAGAAAGTTTGGTAAAGCAATTCACAGGGTACCCCTATGAGCCACACATTACAGTAGGACTCTATATAGTATAGGACTAAGGAACAGAGAACAGGGGGCTCAGGGAGTCTGGTAAACTAATACACAGGGTACCCATATGTGCCATGCATTACAGTACACTATACACCACTGAACTAAGAGTTAGGGAACCAGGGGGGATTACAGAATCCTGGTAGAGCAAACAGCACTGTGTTCCATACTTTACAATAATACACTCTGTACCATGTGACTAAGAGACATTGTGCCCAGATGGTTCAGGAAGCCTAGTACAGAATAAGCAGTGTGACAGTGCATGCCATGCATTGCAACAGTACATTATATACCACAAGACTAAGTGATAGACTAAGGGTTCAGGAAGCCTAGTAAAGAATAGGCAGTGTGACAGTGCATGCCATGCATTGCAACAGTACACTATATACCACAAGACTAAGTGATAGACTAAGGGTTCAGGAAGCCTGGTAAAGAATAAGCAGTGTGACAGTGCATGCCATGCATTGCAACAGTACACTATATAACACAAGACTAAGTGATAGACTAAGGGTTCAGGAAGCCTGGTAAAGCACACAACTCTATGTGCTACACATTATAGAAGCATATTATATACCTCAATACAAAGGGACAGAGTACTCGGAGCATAGGAAACATGGCAAACACACACAAGGGTGACACTGTGTGTGTTGTGCATCACAACAGCATAGTATATAACATAGGACTAGGCAGAGAAAACTCAGGAAACCTAGTAAACCACACAGCAGAGTGACACTGTGTATCATGCATTACAGCAGTACACTTCACTCCACAGGACTTAGGGATAGAGCAAGGGAGGGCCTCAAGAAGCCTTGTAAAGCACATAGAAGGTTAGCACTGTGTGCCATGCATTACAGCAGTACACTGCACACCCCAGGATTAAAGAAAATAGCAGGGGAAAGGGCTCATGAAGCCTAGTAAAGCACATAGCAGGGTGGTGTTTTGTGCCATGCATTACAGCAATACATTCTACCCAAGAGGACTAAGGGACAGAGCTCAGGAAAGCTGATAAAGCACACAGCAGGATGGCACTTTGTGCCATACATTACAGGTAGAGTGCACACCAAACAACTAAAGAACTGAACATTGGTGTCTCAGGAAACCTGCTAAACACAGAACAGATTAATACCATCTGCCTTACTTAAGACACTCAGGGAGATCAACTGAAAACCAGTCAAGAACACAGAAGGATAGCAACATGTGCCAAATCTCAAATTACTGCAGTAGGCACCTGTAACAAGCAGTGAAGCAGTGAACAAAATGTTTGAGGGGCAAGTTCTGCAGGTACAATAAAGTGCATAAAGCAGCTGCAGTGTACATCCCACATGCATGTCATGACAGGAACGTGTGAAGTAATTCTACTGTATATTAAGGTATGCAGAACTACAGCATTGTGTGTCCAGCCATATGAAACTGTTATAATCTACTATTGGGAAATTATCATACTTTAGTGCATACAATACAACAAAACTGACCACGAATCTGTATATGAATATCACACAAATACAACGTGAGGGGGGATTAAAACCTTGCACTCAAAATGTCACATATGTATGCCCACCTTCACCGTACAAAGAACAAGAACATGGTGGTACACAGTATGGAGAACTGAGGATAGGTCAATATGCAGGAGGCAGCATGCGCAAAATATGGTGGTACACAGTATGGAGAGCAGAGGATAGGCCAACATGCAGGAGGCAGGATGCACAAAATATGGTGGTACACAGTATAGAGAGCAGAGGATAGGCCAACATGCAGGAGGCAGGATGCACAAAATATGGTGGTACACAGTATAGAGAGCAGAGGATAGGTCAACATGCAGGAGGCAGGATGCACAAAATATGGTGGTACACAGTATAGAGAGCAGAGGATAGGTCAACATGCAGGAGGCAGGATGCACAAAATATGGTGGTACACAGTATAGAGAGCAGAGGATAGGTCAACATGCAGGAGGCAGGATGCACAAAATATGGTGGTACACAGTATAGAGAGCAGAGGATAGGTCAACATGCAGGAGGCAGGATGCACAAAATATGGTGGTACACAGTATGGAGAGCAGAGGATAAGCTAACTTGCAGGAGACAGGGCGCCCAAAGCTGACAAATGGCACTGAGCTCAATAGCCATTTCTGCACACTAATGCTCATTGGCACCCTATATGAAGTCCTGCCATGCTATGTGGGTGTACTGTTGTAATTAACCCTATAATGCATCTTGACTTATATAGCTGCTATCCTACAAAAGCAGTGTGATTGCTATACTGGCAAGACGGCTGGAAAATAATCAGCTTTGCGTGCTTAAGTGAGAGTACCAGCATCTTCATCTTTCCATTGTCTTTTACTTGGTCATATTCTAGTTGCTCCTGGCTCCCTTGATTGCAAATAAACTCTTGTCTGTATATATGACAGAGACTCGAATACAAAGTTTTAACCTTGGAGGCTGTGAATTTAGAGATCAGGGTCACACCTCTCAATCTCAAAGTGCAAGAAATCTCGACAAAGCCTAAAATAATGGAGGGCAAAGGCCCATAAATAAGGACACATTTTAAATATTGCTCATATAAACTTAGAAAGTTATGAAATAACAATATTTACTTTAGTATGCATTTTATGAAGGATGTGACACCTGAAACTCAAATTTCTGTCATTATTTAGTGACTTCAGTCCTCGGTGATTTGCCAGAAAAGAACAAATTTTATGAGGAACAGACCAAAAATATGAGGCAGAAATCTGGACATCCTGTAAAAATCTGGCCAGTTGAGATGTATGATCAGGGTGTGAGGGCAGAGCCTCCTAACTGTAATGTGCAGTGGGGCTTTTTTAAAGGTCTTACTGGTCAAAAGAAAATGTGTTTGTGAGAGATAAACTCGGTATTATTGGAATTTTAGTAAATGGTACTCAAATCACTAGACTACATCGGTATCTTTGTTTGTATTTATATAAGTGTGTTTCTGTGTGTGGAATCCTCGAGTATAAGACAGTTCATATAGCATACAAAAGAGACTCCCATGTATTTTATTTATCCATTACATCGTTTTGTGTTTGTTTCTTATGCTGCAGTAGTATTCCCCGCTGATTTTAATAGGCTACATTAATTACTAAAGATTCTACTGAAGATGTCTTTAGGCAGTTTTGTATAGGTTTTTATGAATGGATTATCATGTGAGGCATATTCTACTCTAGTTCTGAGATTTTTTTATAGTGGCAATTCATTTATCTGATGTATTTTACATTTGCTGAGAGTACTGTTAGGACTTCTTAGTTGTACAGTTTATTTATGTTTTTATTTAGTTTATTTTTATTTAGATTAGATGGTTAGAATCGTGTCTATTTTGATGGCAGGGCTATTTTCCATCTGACTAGATGCTGACAGTATTAATGTATTTTTATTTTTTTATTTCATTTTTCTGTTTTAATAAGAATTCATTTCATTTCTAGAGAGATGATTTATGTTGGCAGCATTTTTTTCTGTTGATTTCTTTTTATTGATTATCTCTTTTTCAGTCTAACAACTTTTACAAAATTGCAAAAAAATGACCAACGCAGGCAAAGCTCCAGGTTCATGGACAGTCTTTTAATAAACACACACGCGCTTTCACCAAATGCTTCTTTAGGTGTAACATAAAAACTAAGTACTTAAGGCACCATATTTAACTATTAAATCTCAAATCGCATGACAAATTCTAATTCCAATTTAAAGTTACAAATCTTAAAATTCATTCAAAGAACCATATTAAAGTATATAAAAATATATGTGTATATATAGAAAAATACATCATTCTAAAGACAAGCACTCATAAATGTTATCACAAAAATAGCATAAGACACACACACACGTATATATATATATATATATATATATATATATATATATATACATATATATATATATATATATATATATATGTCTTTTAAAAAATTTATATAAAAATGTATGTAAACAATCATATACATATCAAATCATGAAGGTAGCATATATAATATGCCACTTATTTCTTTCGTAGTGGTCTGACTTTCAAAGCAGGTCGCAGTGGTATACAATCATTCAAACCATGTCCTGCATTCGCTCTCAGCCTAATAACCCACTGCACTTCCATTTCTTCTGTTTTTAATCTCATATTCCCTTTTCTTTTATTCCCATAATTCATTCCTATGACTGAAAACCCAAACCTGTGCATACTATCTGTATTAACAACATGCTTTGCTAATGCATGCTTTTCTTGCCGATATGATAAATATGCTCCCTAATCCTATCTTTTAGCATCCTGTCAGTCTTTCTGACATAAAATTTACTGCATACCCTACATACATTTGCAATAGGATTTCTGTTTATTTGCAACGGAGGTACTTGGGGGATTAGTAGCTGTTGTTTTTTTCAACTTTTATAAAATACTTTACTAAAATAAAACTGGCATTCAATGCATAACTGCATATTGTATTCAAACCAAACACAAATATATATAAATAATATGCAAATCTAGAGAAGGAAAGAGACAAAGTAGCAAAAGCCCATCAATAAGAATATAGTACAAGAAGACAGACAGATAAGAAAGTGGAAAATAATAATGTTGTATAATTTCTGGAATTGTAATCATCAACTTATACACATTGTTTGGTTACATTTTCATCATCAAATGGTATCAGAAATCTCAAATAATAATGTCTTTACATTTGCAGCAGAAAAGGAGGAAAGTACTTGTTTTCCATTTAAACATAATGCATTGTTTAGTGGCCATTGCTACTAATAATATTCATTTCTGGATGATTTATTTATAATTTATTTATTTATTTATTGCATTTGTTTACCAGGATAGTCCAACTGGGTAGACAAGCTGCCCCTTTTTCAGCAGAGGCCCAGGGAGAAAGGCTCCAAAATAAACAAATAAACAGTAGAACAATAGATAATACATTTTAGACAATAAGCATAAATACATTTTAGGTCAATATAAATTAGTCACAGTCTGATAAAGATTTTTTTACACCTGACATGAAAATAATACACAGTAGAATAAACATATCATACAGTGTTACATTTGTGAACAAGAAAATAAAAACAGATTATTTATGATTGCTATATTATGCAATTTGTTACAAAGCTTTGTGTTTATGGCAGAATATTTTTTGTAAATTGTGAGGCTGACAATAATCACAGGACATACTTTGAAGTACAAACAGCCTTAGATGAGATTGTGGTTATACTATGAGGAGTATGAGAGCCACTTAGTGTCCAGAGAGGCTAGGAAAAGAGTTTGAGAGAGAGGCAGCATTTAGGTTATGTCATGAGAGGGACAGCAGCATAGCCAATCCCTTTTTAGGTGTAGTTTGAAAGACCCATTGCCTTCTAATATTCAAAGAGAGGGGGGTATGGAACTCCAGGTTTTAGAGAGAGAGGAGTATAGGGAGTCTCCAACTGTATTGTTTGATTCAGTTACAGTTAACATCTTGTCAGAAGAGTGTAGCAATCTTTTAGGACTGTAGACTTGGAGAATATTGCTTAGACTTTGGCATTTGTCTGGGTCATATGTGAGCTGATATGCTGTGACAAGCTGTGAGCAGGTTATATAGTACCAGCCACTGAAATTGCTTTTGTGTGGTGCAATGATATGTCACAAACTGTGCACAGGTTATATAGTACCAGCCACTGAAATTGCTTTAGTGTGGTGCAATGATATGTCACAAGCTGTGAGCAGGTTATATAGTACCAGCCACTGAAATTGGGTTAGTGTGGTGCAATGATATGTCATATAATGATGGCTGGCAGTCAAGTAAGGAGAGTAGATTCGGGGGTGTTTATAGGACAGCAGGAGTGAGAAGAGATAAGGTAATACCTATCCTAGCCTGCAGTGTTAGGCAGGGTTTGGCTCTGTAGAGAACACCCAAATATTAATGGGTTTTCTTTACCGTCTGTTTTATGTAATTGTGAAGTTTTCATCGATGGTAACCCCTAGTAGTTTGGCATGGGAATTTTTTTTTTATCTTTGCATTTTTTATGATAGAATTAAGAAGGAATTTATTTCAGTTGGATAATTGCTTAGGAATGAATAAGATAAGTTTGGAATTTGTGGGATTTAGACGGCGCTGTGAGTCCATTAGCCAAGTCTTAATCTGTGAGAGAGCTTCTTGGGTTTAACCATGTTTTGGCAGAGCAGATGATTGTGTAATTGTTTGCACATTTGACTGCTTGTTTGCTTGCTAAATACAGGTCATTAATGAATATATTAAAAAGTAGTGGAGCTAATATAGAGCCTTGAGGGACTCCCGTGGTTATTGGGAGAAAGGAAGAGATGCTGTTTTGACACTTTACAGCTTGTTGTCTCTTTGAAAGATTACTGTTAAATCAGGATAGTTAGTGTTTATCAAAGCCTACAGAAGACATCTTGCATAGTAATTATTGGAGTGATGCCATGCAAAGGCTTTAGACAAATTAAGGAATATGAAACAGACAAGATTATTGTTGTTTCTGCCTTGATTTACTGCTGCAGAAAAGCTTAGCAGTGCAGATGTGGTGCTGTGATATGGATGGAAAGCATGCTGCATACTGGAAAGGAGTGAGGTTTCAGTAATGTAGATAAGAAGTTGGGATTTTATATACTTTTCAAGTATTTTAGACAGAAGAGATAGGATGGTTATGGGCCTTCAACTGGACTGGTCAGTGGAGTTTGGGAAGTATATAAGATATTTTTTCTACATAGTGGAAACATAGCTTTCTTGATGGACTATTAAGATGGGCATGGGGTATGCCAGAGCATCTGCAACTCTTTTTATGCATTTGTTAGTAAGTTGTTTTGGGCAAAAATGGTGGTTTTCAAAGTTTTAAGTTGTTTTTCTGATAGTGGATGTAGGAATGGGTTGACATTTGAGAGCTTTGAAATGAGCAGTGGAAACTGGAGAGGTTATAATAGTTGTAGAAAACTGTGGATTTAAGAGAGAGGTAACAGAATTTACAAAGTGTGAGTTAATTGGTTAACAGTCGAGTCTCCTGATGCATCTGGCTTGGGCTAGGTTGTGCCATGTAGGCTGGATGTAGGAGTTTGTTGATGGTGGACCAGAATATCTCAAGGTTATTTTGGTTTGAGGTTTGTAATTTTATATAGTAGCTTTTTTTGTCAGACCGGATTCTGGTTTTAGTAGCATTTCTAAGCTGATTATACTTCTTTTTGTTGGTATTAGTATTTTTTCCAGGATCTCCATGCTTTCTCCCTGTTTTTTTAATGAAGTGTTTAGTTTCCTTTGTTAGCCAGGGATCCAGGTTTGATTTAATTCTTTTGGTCCTTATGGATGTGTATCCACATTTAGTACTTTTATAAATGTTGCATTAAATAGTGCTACTGATTCATCTACGTTGATTGTGTTTAGCACTTCCTGATTTATTAATTTTAAGTTTGTAATGAAAGTGTCTTTACTGAATGTTGAGAGCTTACGGAAAGGTTATTGTTGTTTTTGATCATGAATGTGCTTTCTTATTGCAAGAATAGGCAGGTGGTCACTAAGAGTTTCAGGAATAATACTGGCATGGTTTATTTTGTCTGGTTTATATGCAAGGATCCAACCTAAGAAGGAATGCCTAACAGTGGAGTTGTTATATCTGGTAGGAGAAGAGATGAGAGTTGGGTAAACCCATATAAACCCATATAAATGTACTGCATCTGTAAAGTTTTCATTACGTAAGTTTTCCAGTCAATATTCATGTCTCCTAATGTTATGTTTTTTTTTTTTTTTTTTGTGATATTGGTTGATGTCCAGCAGAGAAATTCTTCAGGGGTGTTTATGTTATTTCCAAAGGTTATGTAGACATCTATTATGCATAGGTTCTTGATTTTGAGAGAGGATATAAGTATTTTGGCATTATGTCATAGAGGAGGATTTAGTGGGCAAAGGGAGATACTTAAGTTATTTTTGTAGATTATGGCTACCCTGCTTCCTTTTTTATGAGTCCTGTCTAGTCTTAGAATGTTGCATCCAGGTTATAAAATGTCATTATCCTTTATATCTTATGTGATCAAGGATTCAGTGATGGCTAGTTATGTCTGGATTGTAATAAGCTATCCAGGCATGCAACTATGGCGGTTTGTTACAACTACTTCTAAAGTTACTTGAATAGAGGTGAGGGCCAGATAGCTGTTTTAGCAGTGGTTGTTGAGTAGAGTTATTTAGTGGAATTCCTGTGTTTAGAATAGTTGTTTGGACTTGGACACGGGTGTATATCTCTACAAGCTTTTAGATACAGTAAAAGGAAGGTGTTAAAGTAGGGGTGCTTGTATTTCAGCTTGGGTTGAATACCTAGTTTATGCAGGGAGAGGTTGCAGTATTGGTACCTATTCCTAAAAAAGGTCAATATTTGATGTGTTGTAAAGGGAGGGTGCTATTGAAAAGTTGTAGTGAGTGTTAATTGGGAGTGAGTGAGCAGTATGGTGTCCATGAAGAGAGCTGATGGATAGGGGATGACGGTGGGATGTAATCTGGGTTTTGTATATAAGAGGAGGAAATATGAGTAGCTGAGAGAACACATATCTGAGAGAAGTGCTGCAAGTGAGTAGTAAGAAAGGAGGGTTAGAGGTAGCTACAGCAATATATTAGTAACAGAATGGTATATATGGATGATCTGTTGTCTAGAGTAACAAATTAAGTAGGAATGTAAAAGGAGTGTAAAATGTTAGAAAGGGATAGGGCAAATGAAAAGTCAATATGGAAAGCAGGAGGGGAGGAAATATAGAGGAGTGGTGTGTTTGAGAAGAGTCTTAGTGTAGACTTGGTGTACTGTGTTTTGGAGAGAGAATGGACTGATGAGACTGCTTGATGCAGAGTAGTAGGTGGAGAAGTGGAGAAGTTAAAACTATTGTAGGAGGGGTATGTAGGAACTGAGGGTAGGACAGGGGAGCAGACTGAGCCAAAGCATTAGAGCAGGCAAATGAAGCAGGATTCACCTTCCCCTAGATAATAGACAGTTAAAAAATAAAGGAACCCAGTTGGTAGGAGAGACGTCTAAGACAAAGGAGCAAAAATACTGGATGAAATTATTTGTTTAGAGCTGGCAAAATGTTTATAAATAATTTGCATGAAAATATAACCTTCCGACAGATGTTCCAACTTTCGAATTCACTGTCACATGAATTACAGAGTTATTTACTTGCAGGAACACTTATGCAGAAAAATAAAAAATAAAAACACAGAGCCAATGGTGACTCAGGTATAAATCTTGGTACAGAACTGAAACTGGTTTAACAAATGTCTGGATCACTGAGAAATACATTTAAAAAATGGAGGGATCAAAGGAGAAATAAACCTAAGCAAGGGAGACTAAGGGTGAGTTCCTTGAAGGCATGCAGTGTCACTGAGGAGAGATGGAGACAAATAATGGGCATAGGAAGTCTAGAAAAACTGAAAGAAATATAAGAGGAAGAAAGAGCTGAAGAAAAAGAACACTAAGGAGTAAATCTCAGTCTGTTAGGAAGCAGAAAGTAAAAGCTGACCAGCAGGATGTCTGCAGAGCAGGGTTTACAGACTGTAAGGCTATTGATTACAAAGCAGGGCACTGAAGCAGACGTACAGGCTAAAATAAATGCAGAAAGGACTGGATGCCCAACTGGTAGTTAAAGCACAAGGTTTCATTCTCTTTGTCTATATCATCTAATAATACAGTTCTAGTTGGTATGTAACAGTTAAAATCCAAATTGCCACTACGGATACTAAACATCTAATGGCCACCAACAGGAGGAAAAACAGCAAATACCTGACTTTAGCAGTAACATGTATTATTAACACTTTATGTCATAAGAAGTACATTATTAGATGATTAATAAATAAATTATAATAGCTTTAACTGTATTGAAGCACTGTGTTGTCAATGATAATGCAAAAATACATTTTAAACATCTATAGCCATTTGTTGACTAATTTTCACTGTTCATTTCCTTCACTTTGATTTTGATTTCCCAGGAGCACACATTATGAGGATTTTGTACATCACAAATGGCAGTCTTCTTTCCACAAATAATCAGAAATGAAGATGGCATATTGTTATTCTTCCCTTTAAACAGCAGCATCTAATACTACTCCTTTTTAGTTTAAAAAATGCAAAAACAGGATTCTGACATTCCTTAATCAAATCCCTACATGGTATTATACTATTCTGCATTAATATTAGCTGCGGTATAATGGGACAAAAGTATTTTAGTCCAGAATTATGCCAAGGTACCAACATATTTGAAAAAGAAAGCAAAGGTCCAGGAAATAGGCTCTGTATTGATTAGTTATGGTACTGTCGGTGGTATGTTTACACGTTTGTCATGCGACTGGAACCATATGAATCTTACTTAATCTTCACAATATAATATATGTACACCCTAAACTATATTGGAAAGCAATAATATTAAGAAGAGATTGTATACTTATCTACATCTGGCAATGTTAGGCCAAAATGCTGTTTGCTTCCTGGCTGACTGGCTTACAGAATATGCAGTCAGCCTCCTGTCTGAAAAAATAAAATTACAAAAATTCTCTTTGGGAAATTCTTCTTGGGAAATCCAAGATCTGCCAGTAAGGAGTAATAAATGCTACACTAGAAAGATGCATAGTGGTAACAAAAACTGTTTAACACATTAATGGATTCTAACACGGAAAATATTCTGAGTTTAAATTCGCTGTTTTACATTTTTATATGCATACATATCATATATGTATATGTGTGTACATGTATGTGTATGTGTGTGTGTGTGTGTGTGTGTGTGTGTGTGTGTGTGTGTGTGTGTGTGTGTGTGTGTGAGGGGGGGGGGGAGTGTGTGTCTGTCTGTCTGTTATGGAATATAAATGCAGCAAAGACCACCAATCTGTAGAATAGCATTGTTTTACTAAACACAAGCAGAAAAAAATGCAGGTTCTTCCCACATAATGACACTGAATGACAAACGTAGTTTAACATATCTTTAGGATACTCCCATGCAGTAGGTCACAGACTCTTAGCAAATGTCTTTGAACTTCTCAGCAGCTCTCTTTCTTCTGTTTTTTTCTTGGGCAGGAAAAATGTTCAGGTCTCTTCTGATGTCTTTCTCCTGGTCTGTTACTCTGTAGTACTTCACTTAGAACTACTGCTCAAATCCCAAAACCCCCCTCAAGGAAGGGTCATTGAGTCTGAGCTGGCTAACATTGGCCTTCCTTTTTATATATCACTGTTGTTTCATTAATAAACAAACTAGTGAGACCCTCTCTACCTAGTAGTACATCAAAAAAATCTTTCCTTCTTTAAAGACACAGGTTTACTTACTTCATGACTTTTAACGTAACAGCTCTATAAACAATATTAAATGAAAGTTCTGTGTACAGTATTAGCAACAAACGTTTTACTTTCTTTTGGCATTCCTTTCATCAAAAATTGCCACACTGTGCTAAAGTGAATATGTCTATATATATATATATATATATATATATATATATATATATGTATATAAGCATGTGTGTGTGTGTGTGTGTGTTTAAAATACAGATGGGTGCAATTTCTGAAACTAGAGATGGATGAAAAGCAAATGAAACAATATGAAGCAAGATAAGGTATAGAGTGACACGAGGAACTATTATTTCACATGAAGAGTAGAGTGATAAGACTAGTCTTCTAGAAGTGGTATTTGTCTTAAAAATGGTGTGATTTTGAAGACTGCATGGGTTATGTATAGAAACATGTCAATACTGAGTGCATCTTTGCATGCTCAGTTTCAGAACCTGAAGGCAGAAGAGAAAAAAATCTTGCACCTCTTTAAAATAAGTCTGTTCGGAGAGGAATGCAAAGAATATTGTGTCATTAACTGCAACATGCTGGTCCTATACATACAACTGTTTGCCCAAAGAAGCAGGAGAAGTGGCACCACTAGGCCACGGTAGAACAAGGGACATCAGACATGAGGATCAGCCACTACTGAACAGCAGTGTGGAGCAGCGTACAAACCTCAGCAGCACCTTAAAAATCGTAAGATGAAATGCACCCGACTTAAACCATATTAGTATTAATATAAATTTGTACTAAATAAGAATATATCGAATCTCTCACCAATAATGTCTGCCATAATATTGCATGACATTTCTGTCATGTTTATTAATCAACAAAAAAAAAGAACTGCAATATGGATAAAAAACTCACCAGTAACAACAAACATCCAAAGAAAAAACAAAGCGAGTCAAACATGGCAAAGGCTTTAATAATTGGTTAGTGCTTTCATGCCACGAAACGGCACTTTATCAGACCATATAAAATAAAGATTTATACTCAGCACTTAAATAATACAAAGTATAACAGTTAAAAATTTTAAAAAAATCACATGACATCCAGGCACCCTATCAACCTCTATAATACAAAATAGAAGCTAGTAATCAGTTAGTTACATATTACCAATTCATTCACTTAAAAAGATCATATGCATGTTTATTAATCCATAATTTGCAGATCATTCTTATTGCATCCCTCTTACAAATGAGGCTCACTGCTTGTTTTTCTAGAATATGATAGCACAGCCTCCATTCAGAAGAAACGGTTGTATTTATTTATGTTTATGGATGCTGTTATCTGAATCTGTTTCATTACTGTAGGACTGTGGATTGTCTGGCTCCAAGGCAGCGCTGATCTTGACTTCCCTTAGATTTACAGTGTAATTATATTTCCTGCAATTCAAAATCCTCCTGTTTTCTTTTTTGAGAGGTACTATACTACATGAATATTTTTCTTTTTTGTGATAGATACTGTACCTAGAGGGCTACTTTTATATCAGTCTGTTTTCTGATTGCAAATATTCAGCTCAAGTATATCCTAATTTTGTTGTAGAGCATTGTGATGTCCCTTATAACATCTGTACTATCCATCAAGCATTAAGGATTATAACTATAAAAATAACACTAAGCATAAACATTAGACAGTTTTATTTTCATTTGTAAGATTCAGTTTATAACATTATGTTTTCTTTGGTATAGATTATGAGTGAAAAGACCAATTACTAAACAAGTAGTTGCAATAAATTCTAACTCTTATTTACCTTAAAGACAATAATTGGGAAAGATGAGTAACCGGCAGACAGTACAGATGAAAGGAGTAGAATAGGAAGACGAGGGTAATGCTCATGAGAGCACCCTTATTTGTGCAGCCCCATCTCTGCAACACTTCAGGCAGATGGGGAAATTCCAAGCTGCAGGGTGGAGAGGCAGGGAGAGTTGAATGAACTATTGCACCATGAGGAGTTTAGAAAACTGGTGCAGGACTGTATCACAAAGAACAAAATTCTCGATGTGAGGCAAAAAGAGAAGAAGGCCTTTGTGGCTACATCGAAATATGTGGCTAGTAATTATAACAAAGTGCAGGGCCTACAAGAGGTGGAAAGGAGGGGTTTCGAGAGGTGGGGAAGGTACAAAACAAAGAGGCTAGCAAAAATGCAACAAAGATACCAATGGCAGCAAAGGCTAATACTGAAATAGACTTATCAGATGGGATCAAGAAGTGAGGTAAGGGAATTTTTAATTACACAACAGAAAGAACAAAGAAGGGGCAAAACTGGTCAAGATGAGCAAAGTTGGGAGGGAGATTTTATTTTATTTTATTTTATTTTACTTGCATTTGTTGACCAGAGTGGGGCAGTGATCTCCAAGGACCTTTTTCAGACTCAGCCCAGGAACACTGCATGATTAAGTGACTTTCTCAGAGTCACACAATTAGGCAATGAAGGTCGAGGGAATCAAACCCTGGACCACTGTATCACAGAAGACAGCCAAAAAGAAAACGTATTGAATGAGAGCATTGCTCCTGTCTTCAAAAATGAAAACAAAGGAATAGTGTCGTGATGGGAGGGAAGCAGGTCAGAACAGATATCAGGATAGAGTTGTGGAGGTTCAGAGGGAACTGGTTGCATGTAGGGAGGATAAAACACAAGGATCAGATGGGCTACCTCACAGAGACATCAGAAATATGGCCAGCATATTGTCAGATCCCCCTGGCAGAGATCTTGAAACGATAACAGAAGTGACAGAGGAGTGGAAGAAAGCAATTGTGGTATTACTGTACAAGATGGAAAGCAGAAAAAAAATCCAGAGAACTACAGATCTATTACCTTAACAGCAGTGACAGGGAAAATCATGAAGAAGATTCTGAGAGTATGTCTGTAGTATTTCTAGAGAAGAACAATTTTCAGGAGAGCAACCAACATAGTTTCATGGCGAAGAGCCATTACCATAGGATCACAGAAGATTACTAGGCTATCAACCTGAAGGACATTTCAAGCCTAGCCATTTCATCCCGATGTAATACCATAGAAATGCTAGTCAATACCCAAGACTGCATTTAGTAATGACTGCCCATGTCCAAGAGAGCTGTGGGTGCTATCCCTTGTCGTTTTTGCATTTAAGTTACCTGTAACACATTGCATTTAAGTTACCTGGCACTTGCTCATTAAGTCAGCACTAAAAAATTAAAAGCACTACACCCTCACAAACTCCCCTTGAGTACCTTGTTCCCCATTGGCTCTTTTTTCAATTATAAAGGAATTCCCAATACTATTCTAGCATGTCCAAAGGTCAGTTGTCAATCTCCTCTCCGGTCCAGCTGGTGAATCTGGGAATCTTGAGGCAATGTTACAACTGCCTCATGTACACAGACAACCCTCTCCTCCTCCCAACAAATTCCAACACATGTGAGAGATGCAACCATATAGCCAAACTGGAGGCTAAGCTCTCTCAACTCAGTACTGGCGTAACCAGTCAGGAGGAGAAAGAAACCACACTCACTACAATTCTAGTCTCACATAGACCTACCACGACAGCAAACCAAACACATAAACACACAAAAACATACTTGGAGGCACTAAATAAAAATCTGCCAAAGCAGCAGAGACCTCCAAAGCAGACACCCAAGCAACCGCTACCCCAAAACAAAACACGTGCAACACATAGCTCACAAAGCCAGTGTGCCAAACAGTCACAGCCCTTAAGGCTAAACAACACACCTGATACACTTGTAATAGGTGACTCTATCATCAGGCACACTGACGTCCTGCTCACCAGGCTGAACAAGGAGAAGGTCATGGTGAGCTGCCTGTCGGGCGCTAGGATCCGCCACATAACACAAGCACTCAGGTCACTCCAATGCAAGTACAAATATGACTCAGTGATTGTCCATGCTGGTGTGAATTACCTGAGACATACCTCCCTGGACTACATGAAAAGAGACATAGAGGAGCTCTCTGAGCATGTAGCCCAGGCCGGTATGACCCTGACCTTGAGTAGCATCTTACCCTCACCAAGAATGATGCCACAATATGAAGACAAGATGATCAATTTCAACAATTGGCTTAAGTATTGGTGTCATTCAAAGGGGATCCAATGCCTGTCAGCCTGGGATGACATGCTCGACAAGCCACGATGCTGCGCTAGGGACGACTTGCACCTGTCACCCCCGGGCTTTCGGATATTGGCAAAGGCTCTTGCTACCCCCATAGTGCCTTTTTTAGGCAAGGCTCAAAAGACAAACCCACCTCCATTGGTATCACAAGGGATAAGAAACTAAGAGTAATGCTACTCAATGGCAGAAGTCTAAACCTCAAGATGCACGCACTCGAAACTCTCCTTAGCATGGAGAACATCGATATCTGTGCAGTAACAGAAACCTGGTTCAAGGCTCCCAAGAGCACCCCAGCACTACCAGGTTATATCTCATACCATGCTTTTCGGCCCCAAAACTTGGACCGAACCACAAAAGGAGGGGGAGTATCAATATTCGTCAAAGATACCCACACCTCCAGGTTGGTGGCACAGCATGAAACATCAGAGACTATCCATGTGCAACTAACAGTGGGTAAAACTGCCTTCCAGTTTATAGCCTGCTACAGACCACCCTCCCAAACCTAGGAACCCCACTCGGCCTTCCTGAGAACACTGGAAAATATGAAGGTCTCTCCAAACACCATTATATTGGGCAACTTCAACTACCCAAACATAGACTGGGAGCATTACTCTAGCTCCAACACCCTAGCCCAAAGGTTCCTAGAATTTATAAACTCAAATGCTATGGTACAACTTGTTACCACTCCCACAAGAGGGGAAAACATACTGGACCTGATCATCACCAACATGGGGACTGTATGCTCCAGACCAGAAGTGTATCCCTCACTGGTAAGATCAGACTATAAACTAATCTCGCTGGATATTCACATCCTGATCCCACCCCCTGTCCAGAAAACCACAGTGAAAAACTTCTCTAAAGCAAATTTCACACTCCTCAAAACCGAGGTTGAATCCTTCAAAGCCCCCGGGCCTGTGGAAAATATGGCCCAGACTGCAGAATCCTTTATAAACGCATTCTATGAACACCTTCAGGAATGCATGGATCTTGCAATCCCAAATAAAACCAAGACCCAATCCTCCAAAGGCAGACGTCCTATCTGGTGGACCCCAGCCATAAACAAACTATACAACAGAAGGAGGAAGCTATTACATGATAGAGCAAAATCCCAAAAAGGGAAGGCATCTCTGATCAGTATTAGCAAAAAACTACGGGCACTCATAAAATCGTCTAAGGCGAACTTCGAGAGAAAAATTGCACAGGACACTAAGGATAATCACAAGGCTTTCTTTAGTTATGTTAGGAACCTGGGTGGGAATTCCCAGATATGCTCAGAATTATTCCAAAATGACAAAAATACACGAACCCCCAGACATTGCCAACATCCTAGCTGACAGGTTCAGCGCAAACTCCCCCCCCCTCTCCCCACCAAAAGGGCAAATATCTATCCCAGCAGAGTGCTTCCCCCCTGACATCTCAGATGCTCAGGTAAGAGCCGCCCTCTCCAAAGCAAAAAACACAGCTTCAATGGGACCAGACGGTGTCCCGGGCTGCGTCCTACATGAACTCCAAGAAGAGCTAAACCCAAACATAAAACTACTGTTCAATCTCATCCTTACTACAGGATATGTACCCAAAGAGTGGCGTACAGCAACAGTGGTCCCTCTCCACAAAGGTGGTGCCTCAACGGATCCTGGAAACTATCACCCCATAAGCCTGACTAGCTTGGTCTGCAAAGCTATGGAAAGGATCATCGTGGACCTCATAAATAAAGATATTGGGGACCTACAGACACTGGATCCTACCCAGTTCGGCTTTGTTAAGGGCAGATCCTGCCTCTTAAATCTGGTTGATTTCTTTGAAACAGTCACCAAGGCCATTGACGAGGGGAAGGTGGTCCACACAGCCTACCTGGACCTCGCAAAAGCCTTCGATACAATACCCCACTCAGGCATTATAGATAAGCTCACCAGCTTAAATATAAACCTCTATGTCACTAGATGGGTTGCAAACTGGCTCAAGGACAGAACCCACATGGTTAGAATTGCTGGAGCCATGTCAGACTCCAAACCAGTTACAAGTGGCGTCCCACAAAGCTCAATCCTGGGACCTCTCTTGTTCGGTATATATTTCTTGGAGGTACAGGCCAACACGGAAGGACTGTGGCTGACCAAGTTCACAGATGACTGCAAACTGGGTGCCATAATCGACTCTCCAGCCGACACAAGCATTCTCCAAAAGGGCCTCATAGAAACAGACAACTGGTGCCAGAGCCATGGCCTCAAGCTAAATGCCAAAAAGTGTATAGTCATCCCCTTTGGCAAAAACAAAGTGCCCACAAATTACCACATAGGTGGTAATCCATTAAGTACAGAAGAAGTAATTAGGGACCTGGGGACCCAAGTTGATAGCAATCTCTCATTTGACAACCACGTGGCCAAAGTGGTTAGAAGAACATTTTATATAGCCCACCTAATCATGAAGGGATTCACATCTAGATCAGGGAAGGTCATCGTGCCTCTTTACTCATCCCTCATCAGGCCCATAATTGAGTACAATGCCCCTTTTGGGATGTACCTTACCAGACACCTGCAGCAACTGGAAAGACCCCAAAAGTACCTCACCAAGAGGATCAAAGGGCTCAAACAGATGCCATATGCTGCCCGGTTAAAGAAACTCCAGCTCTACTCAGTGGCATACCGCCTGCTCAGAGGCGATCTGTGCCTGACGTATAAAGCCATGTCCAACCTGGAATTAATGGACATGCTGCACCTCAGAAAATCCAAATCCCATCGAGCTACGCGCTCGAGAGACTTGAACCTCAGCACTGAAGTAAATAGGACATGCTGGAGGGACAGATTCATAACCCAGAGGCTCCCTTCACTTCACTCTGGAATAAAATTCCAGTCCAGGTTAGGCAGAGTCCCTCATTGACTCTCTTCAAGAGGAATCTTGATGAGTGGATGGGAGATCTTAGGGCATAGCAAAATTAATTTAAAATGGGTGGTGAAAGCCAAACACACTCTGGCTAGGCTTATAAATGCCCTAGGGCAGACAGCCTAGTATGAACCTATGAACCTATGGTAAGAATTTAGGGTGCCCCATCCACTCGAACAGGTTCCTTTTGAACAGTGTCATAGAGGTGCTCTGTTTCATATGAAATGGTAGCCTATTCCAAAGATGTGGCAGTCCCTGTGAGACAAATCTGTCCCTCTGGCATGTTATTTTTCCTACCGGAGTCATTACAGACAAACTTAACAGGAGGAGGTACCAGTAGATGTAGTCTACCTGGGCTTCAGCAATAACTAATACTAATGACTCAGTTACATACAGGAAATTGATCTGAAATGTTAGGTGATGGGGTAGGACTGAGGTGGAGGAACTGGCTGAGGTTGAAAGGTGAGAGATAATGTTAGGAATTAGGGGCATCACTAGGAGAGCAACAGAGAGGTCTGTCTTGGGCGCAGTACTCTTCAATGTGTTTGCCTCAGACATATCTCAGGAGGGTAAAAGTAGAATCCATCTCTGTTGCAAGTACAGCAGTGAATGATGGGAAGAGCCTAGCAAAGCATTTGGAAAGGCCACACAAGTAGGCAGAATTCAAAGAAATGCAAAGTGTAACATTTATGCTATACTGACCCTTTTGTAAATTATCAACTAGAGATGAGTGGACATAATGATAAAAGAGCAGAAAAAGTATGTGATGGTGTTGATTTTGTCTAAAGTGGCCATACTGGTGTACAGTGAGATGGCAATGGCAACAATAAGCAGAATGTTGGCAAGTATCCTCAGGAAAACGGATTCCAGAAGCAAATGCACATTGCTTACACCCTCCAGGGTCTTGTTCAGAACACATCTTGTGTTCTTCGTATAGTTCTGGAGCTCATATAAGGGAAAGGTGACAATTTGACGTAAGGAATCCTGAGTAAAGCTTCCAGAAAGATTTTTGGGACAGAGAGTTAGGGATATGATCAGAAGCTGCAGGATCTTAACTATTTTCGCCTGAGAATAGAAAAGATGGGGAGATGATAATTGTTATACAAGATCATGTTACTGAGATATGAAAGCTTTGGTCAAAACATGAAGGGTAAAGAAGGAAGAGGTAGCACAGGCCACAGACTGAAGGGGATAACTAGTCCCTGGATCTACCAAAGTGTTTTTTTTTATTGAAGTATTCAGGAGACAGGTGGAAAAAAAGAGTAAGAGGGAATTATGGATAGAAGAATATGGATGTTAAATGCACTTAAAGGGGAAGACTTGATACGCTTTGTCTCCTCTTGCCATTAAACAAGTGTAATGTAATATAATAATGCTTACTCTGTCATGCAATGTACAGAACATTAAGCCTTACTAGAGCAATTCTTCTGCATTCTGCGGTTTTATATTATTTCTGATTAGTTGTTGAAGAAGATATTTGTGAACAAAGAAGAATAAGTTTGTCTATAATTCAACTACAAACTCCACAAAAGTGACCCTAAGAAGACTATCTGGACTCTGCTTTACAACATTATTATCTAACTACACAACTGCTGTTGTTAAAGGCGCCTTGTCTATCAACATCCCCAGTCAATAAAAACAAAATGCATTTCCTCTGGTGAGGCATTTTATATGGATGTGGATTATAATGCAGTCTTTCTTAGGTAGCACAGATCTGTGTCTATCTTTCCTAGGATTTCTGAAGGGGTCATGCAGAGGGTTTCCTCACTTCTTAAAAGCACTTTCTTCCATCCCCTTGTCTCTTCATCCCTCCCACTTTTTGTCTACTGACTCCTTTAAAGCATGCAAAACAGAAATTTCTTTGCAACTGTAATCCCACATAGTCTTCTGTTAGCTGAAGTTTGACTGTTATAGCTTTATTGTAAAATAAAGTATTCACAATCCATGCATTCTGTGTTTCATGAACCTCTTTCTTTCTGTATACACACACACACACACACACACACACACACACACACACACACACACACACACACACACACACACACACACACACACACACACACATATATACATATATGGATCCCTATCATATGATAGAAAAGTCACTTGACTGAAACTCATAAGACTGAAACCCATAATACTCAATTTCAACATACTAAATTTTAAACTGGACCAAATAAAACCAGACTATGTGGGGGGCTATGCCCCCCACACCCCTTCAGTCTGTGCCCCTCCCAATTATATATACTAACTCCAGGATCGCACTACAGTGGGGAAAAGGGCATAGTAGTGGTAGCATGTAGAATACTGTAAGGTACGTAAAAGGTATATGCCCTTTCCCCACTGTAGTGCAATCCTGGAGTTAGTATATATAGTTAGGGGAGGTGGAGGGCACATTGGTGCAGTTTACAATTTAGTACGTTGAAATTCACTATTATGGGTTTCAGTCTTATGTGTTCCAGTTAAGTGACTTTTCAGTCTTTTGAAATTTCAGTCTTATGGTTTCAGTCAAATGGATCCATATATATATATATATATATATATATATATATATATATATATATATATATATATATATATATATATATATATATATATGTGTGTGTGTGTGTGTGTGTGTGTGTATATCTCACATAAGTCCCGATTTTTCAAGCTGAGGATATCATACTATGTTCAGAAGGCAGAAATGTATTATATAATTAAAGTTTTAATTAATTAAACATTTTTAAGAACGTATATCATTGCAAGGATATGCTGTTCTTCCTGATTTCTTGTTTTATTTCTGTTATTTTTACAAATTTAATTTGCTTTCTCCTTTTGTTCAGTTTAATATAGCATTAGCATTACAGAAAAACTCTACATCAGAACTATGATAAACCTTTAACAGACTCCAAGTCAAATAGCAAATGTCTTTTCTTAAAGCCGTGTCATGGTGCTACATGGTGATACATTCTGGTGCACAGCCTTTTCATGCAATGAATTGTCTTTGTTCTGCTCCTAAACTATTATTTTCCTTGAATCACTGTACAGGCAGTGCAGGAGTAGGTTTCAGAAATATGAAGTTGAACTATATTTTTTGCTTCAACATATTTTGAGTACACAGCATTCTTAATGTCCTTAGTATAGGGAAATGGAAAGCATATGTGTACTGCATTAGCTCACATATACATACACACTCCCACATAATGTGTTGCTTTCCACTGATGTAAGCGATATCCCATCTGTGATTATATTAATCATCAAGGTGGAATCAACACAGCAGTTTGTGGAGGCCTTTCCTGTAGCCACATGCTGTGTTATTTTTTTTATTTATGCTCACCACATATAGTAGCCAATGGTCAGACCCCATTCTCAGCCTGTATCACTGGCTGTAGGACTGTTGTTCATTATTACAGTGGACATGCTAAGAGATAACTGATGTCCCCACATTACAAGTGAAGCACAGCCAGTCTGTAATATCTAACACTTGGTCAAAGACCTGCTGACACAGAGCCAAGGAATGCATCTGTGTCAACAGCAGTCAGGGCTCAGGCATGGATTGTGGTCACCAGAAGGTCAGTCTAGGTGAGTGGATGGGGGGGGGGGTGCAGCTTCCAAGCAGCAGCTCTCCTTATATGAAGTGGCATCCCTTCTTATGAGAAGGGATTAGAATAAATCAGGGATGCACAAGTCTACGTGGAGAGTGGCAATACACTGTTCGAGATATATAAGAGGAAAATTTATCCAGAGAGTTACTTAAGAGAGATGAAATTCATTCTTCACAGATATGACATGCAGAAGCTGCCTGTCAAAGAAACTATTTATGTGGCAATAAATATTCAATTTGTTTATTCTAATCAACCAAGACAATATAGATGGAAGAGAAAAGCATTATTTTTAATCTTGGAGGGAGATCAGTGAGATGTCTGAGGACTTCTGACATACTTTTAATATCTGAATGAAGAACATGACTGCAACTGCTATATTCTCTGATAAGAACAATACACAGAGAAAAAATGCACAAAAACTGTAAACTTCAGTGTAAAACAATTTGATGAGATACTGCAATCAGAATAACTACCAAAGAAAGCTTTCTGCAAGGACTACATCGAGACATACTATCCCTAGAGGCAGAAGTGTTAAAAAAACTCAGTCCTGACAAGTAGACATAATTTCAGACTTAGAAGGCAGCAAATAACTATCCATCTGAGTGGGGTCTGACAATCCCCTGTATGCCAGGCATAGATCTTTCCTCAAAAGCCTGTAGGAGACAGAATACAGGGATAGGGTCTTGAGGCAGTCTGCATAGGACATATTACATATGCCCTGTATTCTTTTAGTGAGAAACCTGTGGATGTTCCAGTTGTTGGATATGCCTGTGTGTGTGTATAGATATATAGATATATATATATAAAGAGAGAGGGAGAGAGAGATGTGTGTGTGTGTGTGTGTGTGTGTGTGTGTGTGTGTGTGTGTGTGTGTGTATATATATGTATATATATATATATATATATATATATATATATATATATATATATATATATATATATACACACACACACACACACACACACACACACACACACACATATATATATATATATATAGAGAGAGAGAGATAGATATACATATAGATATAGATAAAATCCAAAAATCAGCCACCAAAATCGCTGAATAAATATTTTTAAAACAGAATTGATGGAAACATGTTCATTCGAGTTGGGTAGGACTGAGGCATTTAACCTTATCAGCCATACCAGTTCCTTAAACTCCAACCTATCTTTCCAGCTGTGATTCATCTTGTTCTGTGAAATACATTCCAACATAAAAATAAAACCTTGTAGAAGCAGCACAGCTCAAACTGTGCTTTGCTAAAGCATTGTTTAAATCCTTATTATAGACAGCATTGGTTCTTTAATGTTCATAAACTGTTGAACTGTTCATAAATTCATTTTTTAAATTTTTTTTCTGTTTTTGCTAATACAAAAACTGTTATAGGATGCACACTTGACCACATAAACCACCCCAGATGTAGCAAAATTAAATCTACCTCCTATCATAAAGAATTTTCTAAAGTCACCCAAAGAAATCGATGAATCCTCATGTATAGGGGCATTGACTACAGCTCCCATTTTTATACATTTTGCATCCTATTTCCCTGATTTCAACCACTCAGAATTCTAAACGTTTCTTTAAAGAATAGTTTCTCCTAAAAATAAAATAAGCAGCAAAGCCCAGCTTTGTTTTCAAGACTTCAGAAATGAGAAACTAAGCCTTCCTAATAACGGACATTATTGCTCCTATGTCGACTGAAAAGGTTATTACCATAGCAGCATTACAAGCAGATTGCTTATGTGTAACATTTTTTTTTATTTCAATGAATTTGTGTAAAATAGGAGGACATTTCAACTGTCCCAAAACTTAATTTTTCATTTGCAACACAAAATCACTTGGTTATTTTGTATTTAGAAATATATCAGTTTAAAGGAGTTCAACAGAAAAAACTCCATCTTTAGATGTTACTGTGGACAAACAAACCATTGTCCCTTCACAATATTATGTTTTTGTCTAAGGGGGGTAACTACTTTTATAATGTAGATGCCCATTACAAAACATGAGTTTTCTAAAAATTCTGGACTAGAATTTCCTGGATAACCTATCTTTATAAATATTAACATTTATATAGTCAATAGATTCCACAGATTTGTTATAGGAAAACTTTAAAAACTTGGTTGTGTGCAAATATCAAAATAGCTGATCTATTGCATCACCTCTCCCTAGCCAAACAATAAAAATGTCGTCCAAAATTCAGATGTATAATTTGATGTAATGCCATAAGCTGATGTCATAATGTTTTGTTTCCATGCCACCAATACCACATTCCCAAAAATGGGGGCTGAGGCAATGTGCATCAAGGTGCAAATAACATGTCAGTTTGTTACCAATATTGTGTTGAGTTTAAAGAATTTTGACAAACCACTCTATGCCTGTCTCATGGGGGATAATTGGGTTCCCTATTGAAATTGCGAAGGTCCACTTACCCGGATACGGAAACGTCGACACGTATATGTTGAACTGTGAAAACACTGATCATCCTGAAGTGCGAAATCCAAAATGTCGAATCGTCATGGTTGGCCCTTCTGCTGTATAACTCCGTAAGGTAAGTGTGCGATAGTTACGGACTTTAGGGTTAGGGTACGGGTTAAGGTAAGTGGATAGATAGTAATGTATGTAAGGTTTAGTGTAGGGTTAGAAGTAGGGTTTTGTTAAGTGAATGTGTGTGGGTTATTTATTTTGTTTGGGTATAGCTCCGTAAGGTAAGTGTGTGATAGTTACCGACCTTAGGGTTAGGGTGCGGGTTAAGGTAAGTGCATAGATAGTAGTGTATGTAAGGTTTAGTGTAGTGTTAGAAGTAGGGTTTTGGTTAGTGTATGTATGTGGTTTATTTAGTTTGTTTGGGTAGGTAGTATGTAGCGTGCAGTGGGGTTGGACGACTATGATGGTTCGAGATTTTGAATTTCGCAGTTTAGTACGTTCGGTGTATTCGCGGTTTGGGTAATATGTGTCGATGATTCCATATTCGCTGACTAGGACTTTTGCGGTTGTTATATAGACCTGGATAATTGAAAGCAAATTATGAATATCAACTGTTAGAAAACATTGTAGTCAAAATCCAGATCTCTATCATACATGCACACAGACACACACACACACACACACACACACACACACACACACACACACACACACACACACACACACACTCAAATATATATACATACATATATATGTATATGTATATATATATATATATATATATATATATATATATATATATATATATATATATATATATATATATATATACATACATATATATATGTATGTATAAATGATATGTCATTACATTGAATACAATTCTAACAATGTCCTTAATAAAGGTATAGCTAGGGAGGGGTGAAGGGGGCAACTTGTCCATGCACAAAGTGTTTGGGGGCAAACTCGGCAGACAGTAATGGTGCAGTACCATACATGAAGCTCTTCAGCATACCAGTGGTGACCACAATACAATACAGTACTGTATCCAGAAATGGATGCCAGTACTGTATTTGTGGTCAATGGTGAAGCAATGAAAAGCTTTGTACTTAGTATTTTAACAGTAGCAAATGGTTTGGTACAATATTTTTAACTTAGATGAGTGGGTCACCAGATCAGGGAACTGCACAGGGCACTAGATAAATGAATTTTAAATAAGAGTGTTCAT
>NC_056741.1:877272065-877364565 GCF_019279795.1 Protopterus annectens
GAAATTTCTTGAGGTTGCAACTGAAACACATTTCTAGTAATAATAATAATTATTTACTTTCAAACACAGTAATAATTATTAGCAAATATATTTTTCACTTTGTCAGTTCTAGTACATAATTCTCCATTGCCTTTTTATATGCTTTCTGACCTTAGACTGTGCCCCAATCAGACTTGAGCCTATTCGTTACCTAGTGGTGGGGATCTTCCAAGATCAACTGGGGTGAGAGCTGCCCAGTGGGGCCATCATTCAGGCAGCCATGAAGTTTGTTTGTGTCCTTGCCAGCATCCTGACAATGAGGACTTTTTACTGTTTGCTTAACCCCCCCCCCCTTGGTGAAGAAATGGGTGACCCACATCATGGTAGGAGGTAGAATTACTTCCACTATGCAAATACATGCTCCCATGCACTTGCTCCATGAAGGCTACTGCCCATCAGTAGCTTAGTGCACCACACTTCCACTCTAGGTCATGTGCCTGACTTCTTCCACCAATGGACTTTTGTCACTCATGACTGGCCATGCCCCATCCCCCAATGACAGAGACACCATTCTCCCCATCAGGTCTGCTAAGCACCCAAGCTCCTAATTGAACTCAAGTTGTCTGGGCTGTAGTCAGGCTTTTATCCTTCTACACCAACAGAACTGGCTTATTTCACCACTTTCTGATACACATCATATTAAGATAATTAACACATACCACACAGACACAGTATACATTCCAAACTTCATAATGTCTATATTCCAACTGAATTCTCTAAAAGAACTGGGAATTGTTATGGCTAGGCTTGTATAGGCCCTAGGGCCAATAGCCTAGTACCAACCTATGAACCTATGAACTGTGTATCAACTGGCATGTAAATAAATATAGCTATCTCTTTAGTGTTGAGGTTGCATACCCATACATAATACACCCACTGTATTTCCACAGTCCAGGTGCATACTTTTGGATAACAATGCTTAATAAATGCATACATTAAGATGGCATGTTTGAGGGCGGTTGTTTACTGTAATATCTGGATATATCATTGAACATAGCCTATATACAAGTATTTATTTTCAAGAAAATGTATCACTCAGCATAGTTTATGCTCAGGTATTCCTTATCAAAAGTATAGAAACTTGGTAAATATATTTTTGAAGTAAGATCCAGTAAGAAAATGCAACATTTCATATATCACCAATGAATATTAGGTTTCTTAATTGACTTACTGAAAACCACACACACAGTTAGAGAGCCCTTTTCTGGCTTTACCTCATAGTTATTTTAAATTTTGGCCATTAGGTGGCAGTGTCGATCCTTCTCCGATTCCCACATTTAATTTATGAAAGCTCACTGTTATTTCTTCACCCGTGTATTTCCCTGCTTAGCTTTGATAGAACTACATACAATCCAACCCAAATAATAATTCTTAACTAAGAGTTTACTCTTTATCCTGTGTAGCCTATAATAGTTTAAACAGACATCTAACCTCAAATAACATATCTTTAGCTGAGACTTTTCTATTGGTGTACCCTGTTTAACTTAGGATAGTCAAACATTAACTCTAAGAAAAGTTATAATTTTCTAGCTAAGAGTCCACTCGGAGTTTACACTCTTGAATTCTGGCCACTGATTGTTTTCTTACCTTTCCTTTTTCTCCTTGGCTCTACCTAATCTGTTCACCCTGCGAGCTTACTCCGCTCCCCTACCCTGCCCCCAATTCCCACCCGCCCCAGTACATCTACACTTATAGCTATAAGTCACACCCACCCCCTCCCCATCCAATCAACATATCCTCCCCACCCATACATAATTACCCCTTCCTGTCCAACCCCTACATCTACACCACCCCTCTCACTCCAACACAATCACTTTTAATATAGCCATCCCTGCACCTCGTTATCTTATACTTACCCTCAAACCTATCTATTATATACACTATGCCTACCAAACCAGCCACTTTTCTAACTCTAATACTAACTCTCATCTCCTTATCCTACTTACACTATCTTACCAGACTTCTCTCTGCCAATAACTCTCCCCCATATCACTCAACTATTTCATTCTGCTTACAACACCCACATTCCTCCACCTGCATATCCCCTAGCCTCTACTCCCTCGATAACATAATGCTCTTCCACTATAAATTCATATCTTATCCCAAAAAGACTACTCCAATCTATACTAGCCCCATCTTAATAAACCATACATCCTATAAACTAGATACTAAGCAACTTAAAAACCTCTTAGGTTCATAGGTTCATAGGTTCATACTAGGCTATCTGCCCTAGGGCATTTATAAGCCTAGCCAGAGTGTGTGTGGCTTTCACCACCCCTTAGGATGAGAATACTACACCCATTAGTTTGCTGTGTCTCTGTCCAGCAGTGACACAGAGATGATTCCCGGGGTAAACCTACGATCTCCCATCCACTCGTCAAGATTTCTCTTGAACAGAGTCAGTGAGGGGCTCTGCCTCACATGGACTGGGATTCTGTTCCATAGTGTAGGGAGTCTCTGGGTGATGAATCTGTCCCTCCAGCACATCCTATTTATATCTGTATTGAGGTTTAAGTCTCTTGCTCTCATGGCTCTGGTGGATTTGGATTTTTTGAGGTGGAGCATGTCCATTAATTCCGGGTTGGACATGGCCTTGTATGTCAGGCACAGATCACCTCTGAGAAGACGGTATGCGACTGAATAGAGCTGGAGTTTCTTCAGTCGGGCATCGTATGACATATGTTTGAGCCCCTTTATCCTTTTGGTGAGGAACTTTTGGGGTCTTTCCAACTGCTGCAGGTGTCGGGTAAGGTACATTCCGAATGGGGCGTTGTACTCAATCATTGGTCTGATAAGTGAAGAGTACAGGGGTACAATGACCTCTCCTGATCTGGATGTGAATCCCTTCATGATCAGGTGGGCAATGTAGAAGGTCTTCCTAACCACTTTGGCAATGTGAGTGCCAAAAGAGAGGTTACTGTCAACTTGGGTCCCCAGGTCCCTGATAACTTCTTCCGTGTTTAATGGATTACCACCTATGTGGTAATTAGGGTTACCTTGTTTTTCCCAAAGGGTATGACTATACATTTTTTGGCATTTAGCTTAAGGCCATGGCTCTGGCACCAGTTATCCATTTCTATGAGACCTCTCTGGAGGATGTCTGTGTCTGATGGAGTGTCAATTATGGTGCCCAGTTTGCAGTCATCTGCAAATTTTGTCAGCCACAATCCCCCTATGTTTGCCTGCACTTCAGAAAAATAAATGCCGAACAAGAGGGGGCCCAGGACTGAGCCCTGTGGGACACCGCTCATGACCGGCTTAGAGTCTGACATGGCACCAGCAATTCTAACCCTGTGTGTTCTGTCCTTGAGCCAATTTGAAACCCATCTTGTGACATATGGGTTTACATCTAAGCTGGTGAGCTTTTCTATGATGCCCGAGTGGGGTATTGTGTCGAACGCTTTTGCTAGGTCAAGGTAGGCTGTGTGAACTGCCTTACCCTCATCAATGGCCTTAGTGACTGTTTCAAAAAAGTCGACCAAGTTCAAGAGGCAGGATCTGCCCTTGACAAAGCCAAATTGGGTAGGATCCAGTGTCTGTAGGTCCCCAATGTCTTTATTTATGAGTTCCATTATGATCCTCTCCATAGCTTTGCAGACAAGGCTCGTCAAGCTTATGGGGCGGTAATTTCCAGGGTCTGTAGAAGCACCGCCTTTGTGGAGTGGGACCACAGTTGCCGTGACGCCATTCTTTGGGCACGATCCTGTAGTAAGGCTAAGATTAAACAGCAGCCTTATGTGTGGGTTTAGTTCCTCATTGAGTTCGTAGCACACAGCCGGGGACACCATCCAGTCCCATTGATGCTGTGTTTTTTGCTTTAGAGAGAGCAGCTCTCACCTGGGCATCTGAGATGTTTGGGAGGCTAGACTCTGGTGGGATAGATATTTCTCCTTTTGGGGGGTAGGGAGGGGAGAAATTTGCACTGAACCTGTCTGCCAGTATGTTGGCAATGTCTGTGGGTTCAGTGATTTTTTTATCATTTTGGACTAATTCTGAGCATATCTGGGAGTTTCCACCCAGGTTTCTAACATAGCTAAAGAAGGCCATATGATTGTCTTTTGTGTCATTAGCGATTTTTCTCTCAAAGTTGGCCTTGGATGATTTTATGAGTGATCGTAGTTTTTTGCTAGTATTGATCAGAGATGCCTTCCCTTTTAGGGATTTTGCTCTGTCATGTAGTAGCTTTCTCCTCTTGTTGTAGAGTTTGTTTATGGCTGGGGTCCACCAGACCGGGCGCCTGCCTTTGGTGGAAAGGGTCTTGATTTTATTAGGGATTGCTTGATCCATACATTCCTGGAGGTGCTCGAGAAGGCATTTGTAAGGGTTTCAGCAGCGTGGGTTGTGGTTTCCACTGGCTCAGGGGCCTTGAAGGATACCACTCCAGTCTTAAGAAGTGTGAAGTTTGCTTTTGAGAAGTTCTTCACTGTGGTCTTTTGCTGGGGTGGGGCGGGATGTGGATCTCCAATGAGATTAATTTATGGTCTGATCTCACCAATGAGGGATATACTTCCGGTGTGGAGCATTTTGTCCCCATGTTTGTGATGATCAGGTCTAGTGTATTTTCTCCTCTTGTGGGAATGGTGACTAGTTGTTCCATAGCATTTGAGTTTATGAACTCCAGGAACCTTTGGGCTAGGGTGTTTGGGCTTGAGTAATGTTCCCAGTCTATGTTTGGGTAGTTGAAGTCACCCAATATGATGGTGTTTGGAGAGACATTCATACTCTCCAGTGTCTTCAAGAAGGCTGTGTGGGTTTCCTGAGTTTGAGAAGGTGGTCTGTAGCATGCTACAAACTGTAGGGCAGTTTTACCTATGGTTAATTGCACCTGGATGGTCTCCGATGCTTCGTGCGTTGCCACTAACCTGGAGGTGTGGGTATCCTTTATGAATATGGATACTCCCCCCTCCTTTTGTGGTTCGGTCCGGATTTTGGGGCTGGAACGCATGATATGAGGTATAACCTGATAGTGCTGGGGTGCTCTCAGGAGCCTTGAACCAGGTTTCAGTCACAGCACAGACATCGATGTTCTCCATACTGAGGAGGGCTTCGAGGGCATGCATCTTGAGGTTTAGACTTCTGGCATTGAGCAGTATTACCCTTAGTTTTTCTCCATTTTTGTTTTCTAGGGCGGTAGGTTTATCATTTGAGCCTTGCCTAAAAAAGGCACTATGGGGATGGCAAGATCCTTTGCCAATATCTGGAAGCCCAGGGGTGACAGGTGCAAGCCTTCCCTTGTGAAGCAGCATGGCTTGTCAAGCATGTCATCCCAGGCAGACAGACATTGGATCCCCTTAGAATGACACCAGTAATTAAGCCAATTATTAAAGCTGATCATTTTGTCTCTGTATTGTGGCATCATTCTTGGTGAGGGTAGGATACTGCTCAGGGTCAGGGTCATACCGGCCTGGGCTGCATAATCTGAGAGCTCCTCTATGTCTCTTTTCATGTAGTCCAGGGAGGTACATCTCAGGTCGTTCACACCGGCATGGACAATGACTGAGTCATACTTGTACTTGCTGTGGAGTGACCAGAGTGCTTGTGTTATGCTGGCGGATTCTAGCGCCTGACAGGCAGCTTACTGTGATCTTTTCCTTGTTCAGTCTGGTGAGTGGGATGTCAGTGTGTCTGACTATGGAGTCACCTATAACAAGTGTGTCTGGCATTGTGTTTGGCCTTAAGGGCTGTGACTGTTTAGCACACTGACTTTGAGAACTATGTGTTGCATGTCTTATGTCTTGAGGTGGCAGTTGCTTGGGAGTCTGCTTTGGAGAACTCTGTAGTTTTGGTAGATTTTTGATCAGTGCCTCCGAGTATGTCTTTGTGTGTTTATGTGTTTGTTTTGCAGTTGTGATAGTTCTATGTGAAACTGG
This sequence comes from Protopterus annectens, assembly GCF_019279795.1. Taxonomy (NCBI): domain Eukaryota; kingdom Metazoa; phylum Chordata; order Ceratodontiformes; family Protopteridae; genus Protopterus; species Protopterus annectens. Next base: position 877,277,975 of record NC_056741.1, read on the forward strand.
GTTTGTGGTATGCGTGGTTTCCTTCTCCTCCTGTCTGGTCTTGCCAGTCCTGAGTTGAGAGAGCTCAGCCTCCAGTTTGGCTATATAGTTGCATCTCTCACATGTATTTGTGTTTTGTGGGAGAAGGAGTGGGTTGTCTGTGTACATGAGGCAATTGTAACATTGCCTCAAGATGCCCAGATTCACCAGCTGAACAGGAGAGGACGCTAGCAACTGACCCTTCGACATGCTAGAAAAAGTGAAAAAGTTTGCTGTGTAACTGAGTCAGAAGGGACCTATAGGGAAATGGGTACTCAAGGATTCTAGGCTAATGTAGTACTTTGTTTAGTATATAAGTACTTTACCTATATAAAAATGCTTTAGGAGCAAGTGCTGAGCTTTTGAGATAGAGAATAGACTGTTTAGATTGCAAGTAGAGAAGTTCTAAGGGAAAAATTGAAGAGCAGACTTTACGGAGCCAGAAATAGTTTAACCTTGTTTAACCGGGCGCTGCCCGATGGTGCTCTATGGGCAACTCTGCTAAATCACGAAAAGCGCTAAAGCGGGCTTTATAGCAGGGGGTTGAAAAGAGCTAGGAATTGACCCAAAATGGCCAATAGACTACAAGTTTCTGGCTGGAACCACTGCTCTAGGGACAAATAGGCTGCTCAGTGCTCCCCACTCCCACTGGTGAACAAAGAAGCTTCCCTTTATCCAAATAAGGATATGGAATAGCACAGGAATGAAGCCAAAGCCCAGAGATCAGCAAACTCTGAAGACTGGACTATTCTAGTTCAGTAAGGCGGGAAAACAAGATTTTTTTTTTTTTTTGCAGAAAACAGAGGAAAAACAGACAGTAAATGCTATAAATGCTTTTAAACGGCTAGTGCACTTGAGTGTGTTAGCCTACAGGTAAAATTAAGCAACAAATAACTTTTTAAAAGTGCAAAACAGTTAATCAACACAAAAACAGTTTAAATAGAATGCAGAGCTGTATAAACAGGCGAAAATGCAGTCGCTAAGCAGTAAATAATCAAAAAGCCAGAAAAAAATACTTAAATCAGGAAAAAGTCACTCTTTTGCTCTCTGCTGCTTGTAGAACTCTGCATGACACCACGAGGAGCTGTGCTGAGTTGAATACAAGCGAAAAAGCGGGCTAAAGCGGGCTTTATTACAGGGGGCTGAAAAGAGCTAGGAATTGACCCAAAATGGCCAATAGACTACACGTTTCTGGCTGGAACCACTCCTCTAGGGACAAATAGGCCGCTCAGTGCTCCCCACTCCCACTGGTGAACAAAGACGCTTCCTTTTAACCAAATAAGGATATGGAATAGCACAGGAACCAAGACAAAGCCCAGAGATCAGCAAACTCTGAAGACTGGACTATTCTACTTCAGTAAGGCGGGAAAACAAGATTTTTTTTTGTTTTTTTCTTTTTTGCAGAAAACAGAGGAAAAACAGACAGTAAATGCTATAAATGCTTTTAAACGGCTAGCGCACTTGAGTGTGTTAGCCTACAGGTAAAATTAAGCAACAAATAACTTTTTAAAAGTGCAAAACAGTTAATCAACACAAAAACAGTTTAAATAGAATGCAGAGCTGCATAAACAGGCAAAAATGCAGTCGCTAAGCAGTAAATAATCAAAAAGCCAGAAAAAATACTTAAATCAGGAAAAAGTCACTCTTTTGCTCTCTGCTGCTTGTAGAACTCTGCAGGACACCACGAGGAGCGGTGCTGAGTTAAATACAAGTGAAAAAGCACTCTAAAGCGGGCTTTATTACAGGGGGCTGAAAAGAGCTAGGAATTGACCCAAAATGGCCAATAGACTACAAGTTTCTGGCTGGAACCACTCCTCTAGGGACAAATAGGCTGTTCAGTGCTCCCCACTCCCACTGGTGAACAAAGACGCTTCCTTTTATCCAAATAAGGATATGGAATAGCACAGGAACCAAGACAAAGCCCAGAGATCAGCAAACTCTGAAGACTGGACTATTCTAGTTCAGTAGGGAAAACAAGATTTTTTTTTGTTTGTTTTTTTCTTTTTTGCAGAAAACAGAGGAAAAACAGACAGTAAATGCTATAAATGCTTTTAAGCAGCTAGCGCACTTGAGTGTGTTAGCCTACAGGTAAAATTAAGCAACAAATAACTTTTTAAAAGTGCAAAACAGTTAATCAACACAAAAACAGTTTAAATAGAATGCAGAGCTGTATAAACAGGCTAAAATGCAGTCGCTAAGCAGTAAATAATCAAAAAGCCAGAAAAAAATACTTAAATCAGTTATAGCAAATACAGTTATAACAAATGCTCTGAAATATACTGCATAGTTCCAAAATGTTTGAGAAGGACAGTCAGAACACAAGAAGGTTCAGGCGAAAGAGAAAAAAAAAAGTTTTGTTTTACTTTTTGAAAGGGAAAAAGGAGGAACAGAAGGCCTTATCAAATGTTCTCTCTATATTAAGCAGAATGAGCTAATGACACTAGACTGGGAGGTGTGTCACAGTAAGGGCGGGCAACTGCAAAGCCACCAAGTATAAGAGCAAGACACCAACAGAGAGGGAGGGTGGGACAAAATAGCCTACAGACAGCAAGCACTAGAGAGACAAATGAAAGTTTTTAAACAGATAAGGATTTGTGAAGATACTGAATAGACAAAGTGCTTTATATATATTAAATTGTAAAAACAGTAATCTGTAAAAATAATCAAAAAAAAATCAAGATACTTATATTTTGTAGCTCAGTTGCGGTCAACAACTTCTCCAGTCTGCACTGTGTGCAAAGACAGAAACCCTACCAAAGTTAGGGCTTAAAAACCAGAACAACTTCTTTTTTTTTACAAGAACACAAAAGAACCAGCCCCACTAGCCAAGAGATAATTACACAGAGGAAATGTTTCAGTTTACACAATAGCCTACAGACAGCAAGCACTAGAGAGACAAATTAAAGTTTTTAAACAGATAAGGATTTGTGAAAATACTGAATAGACAAAGTGCTTTATATATATTAAATTGTAAAAACAGTAATCTGTAAAAATAATCAAAAAAAATCAAGATACTTATATTTTGTAGCTCAGTTGCGGTCAACAACTTCTCCAGTCTGCACTGTGTGCAAAGACAGAAACCCTACCAAAGTTAGGGCTTAAAAACCAGAACAACTTCTTTTTTTTTACAAGAACACAAAAGAACCAGCCCCCACTAGCCAAGAGATAATTACACAGAGGAAATGTTACAGTTTACACAATAGCCTACAGACAGCAAGCACTAGAGAGACAAATGAAAGTTTTTAACAGATAAGGATTTGTGAAGATACTGAATAGACAAAGTGCTTTATATATATTAAATTGTAAAAACAGTAATCTGTAAAAATAATCAAAAAAATCAAGATACTTATATTTTGTAGCTCAGTTGCGGTCAACAACTTCTCCAGTCTGCACTGTGTGCAAAGACAGAAACCCTACCAAAGTTAGGGCTTAACACCAGAATAACTTTTTTTTTACAAGAACACAAAAGAACCAGCCCCCAATAGCCAAGAGATAATTACACAGAGGAAATGTTACAGTTTACACAATAGCCTACAGACAGCAAGCATTAGAGAGACAAATGAAAGTTTTTAAACAGATAAGGATTTGTGAAGATACTGAATAGACAAAGTGCTTTATATATATTAAATTGTAAAAACAGTAATCTGTAAAAATAATCAAAAAAATCAAGATTCTTATATTTTGTAGCTCAGTTATGGTCAACAACTTCTCCAGTCTGCACTGTGTGCAAAGACAGAAACCCTACCAAAGTTAGGGCTTAAAACCAGAACAACTTCTTTTTTTTTTACAAGAACACATAAGAACCATCCCCACTAGCCAAGAGATAATTACACAGAGGAAATGTTTCAGTTTACACAATAGCCTACAGACAGCAAGCACTAGAGAGACAAATGAAAGTTTTAAACAGATAAGGATTTGTGAAGATACTGAATAGACAAAGTGCTTTATATATATTAAATTGTAAAAACAGTAATCTGTAAAAATAATCAAAAAAATCAAGATACTTATATTTTGTAGCTCAGTTGCGGTCAACAACTTCTCCAGTCTGCACTGTGTGCAAAGACAGAAACCCTACCAAAGTTAGGGCTTAAAAACCAGAACAACTTTTTTTTTTACAAGAACACAAAAGAACCAGCCCCCACTAGCCAAGAGATAATTACACAGAGGAAATGTTTCAGTTTACACAATAGCCTACAGACAGCAAGCACTAGAGAGACAAATGAAAGTTTTTAAACAGATAAGGATTTGTGAAGATACTGAATAGACAAAGTGCTTTATATATATTAAATTGTAAAAACAGTAATCTGTAAAAATAATCAAAAAAAATCAAGATACTTATATTTTGTAGCTCAGTTGCGGTCAACAACTTCTCCAGTCTGCACTGTGTGCAAAGACAGAAACCCTACCAAAGTTAGGGCTTAAAAACCAGAACAACTTCTTTTTTTTTTACAAGAACACGAAAGAACCAGCCCCCACTAGCCAAGAGATAATTATACAGAGGAAATGTTCCAGTTTACACAATAGCCTACAGATAGCAAGCACTAGAGAGACAAATGAAAGTTTTTAAACAGATAAGGATTTGTGAAGATACTGAATAGACAAAGTGCTTTATATATATTAAATTGTAAAAACAGTAATCTGTAAAAATAATCAAAAAAAATCAGGATACTTATATTTTGTAGCTCAGTTGCGGTCAACAACTTCTCCAGTCTGCACTGTGTGCAAAGACAGAAACCCTACCAAAGTTAGGGCTTAAAAACCAGAACAACTTCTTTTTTTTACAAGAACACAAAAGAACCAGCCCCACTAGCCAAGAGATAATTACACAGAGGAAATGTTTCAGTTTACACAATAGCCTACAGACAGCAAGCACTAGAGAGACAAATGAAAGTTTTTAAACAGATAAGGATTTGTGAAGATACTGAATAGACAAAGTGCTTTATATATATTAAATTGTAAAACAGTAATCTATAAAAATAATCAAAAAATCAAGATACTTATATTTTGTAGCTCAGTTGTGGTCAACAACTTCTCCAGTCTGCACTGTGTGCAAAGACAGAAACCCTACCAAAGTTAGGGCTTAAAAACCAGAACAACTTTTTTTTGCAAGAACACAAAAGAACCAGCCCCCACTAGCCAAGAGATAATTACACAGAGGAAATGTTTCAGTTTACACAATAGCCTACAGACAGCAAGCACTAGAGAGACAAATGAAAGTTTTTAAACAGATAAGGATTTGTGAAGATACTGAATAGACAAAGTGCTTTATATATATTAAATTGTAAAAACAGTAATCTGTAAAAATAATCAAAAAAAATCAAGATACTTATATTTTGTAGCTCAGTTATGGTCAACAACTTCTCCAGTCTGCACTGTGTGCAAAGACAGAAACCCTACCAAAGTTAGGGCTTAAAAACCAGAACAACTTTTTTTTTACAAGAACACAAAAGAACCAGCCCCCACTAGCCAAGAGATAATTACACAGAGGAAATGTTTCAGTTTACACAATAGCCTACAGACAGCAAGCACTAGAGAGACAAATGAAAGTTTTTAAACAGATAAGGATTTGTGAAGATACTGAATAGACAAAGTGCTTTATATATATTAAATTGTAAAACAGTAATCTGTAAAAATAATCAAAAAAATCAAGATACTTATATTTTGTAGCTCAGTTGGTCAACAACTTCTCCAGTCTGCACTGTGTGCAAAGACAGAAACCCTACCAAAGTTAGGGCTTAAAACCAGAACAACTTCTTTTTTTTACAAGAACACAAAAGAACCAGCCCCACTAGCCAAGAGATAATTACACAGAGGAAATGTTTCAGTTTACACAATAGCCTACAGACAGCAAGCACTAGATAGAGAGACAAATGAAAGTTTTAAACAGATAAGGATTTGTGAAGATACTGAATAGACAAAGTGCTTTATATATATTAAATTGTAAAACAGTAATCTGTAAAAATAATCAAAAAAATCAAGATACTTATATTTTGTAGCTCAGTTGCGGTCAACAACTTCTCCAGTCTGCACTGTGTGCAAAGACAGAAACCCTACCAAAGTTAGGGCTTAAAAACCAGAACAACTTCTTTTTTTTTTTACAAGAACACAAAAGAACCAGCCCCCACTAGCCAAGAGATAATTACACAGAGGAAATGTTTCAGTTTACACAATAGCCTACAGACAGCAAGCACTAGAGAGACAAATGAAAGTTTTTAAACAGATAAGGATTTGTGAAGATACTGAATAGACAAAGTGCTTTATATATATTAAATTGTAAAAACAGTAATCTGTAAAAATAATCAAAAAAAATCAAGATACTTATATTTTGTAGCTCAGTTGCGGTCAACAACTTCTCCAGTCTGCACTGTGTGCAAAGACAGAAACCCTACCAAAGTTAGGGCTTAAAAACCAGAACAACTTCTTTTTTTTTTACAAGAACACAAAAGAACCAGCCCCCACTAGCCAAGAGATAATTACACAGAGGAAATGTTTCAGTTTACACAATAGCCTACAGACAGCAAGCACTAGAGAGACAAATGAAAGTTTTAAACAGATAAGGACTTGTGAAGATACTGAATAGACAAAGTGCTTTATATATATTAAATTGTAAAACAGTAATCTGTAAAAATAATCAAAAAATCAAGATACTTATATTTTGTAGCTCAGTTGCGTCAACAACTTCTCCAGTCTGCACTGTGTGCAAAGACAGAAACCCTACCAAAGTTAGGGCTTAAAACCAGAACAACTTCTTTTTTTTTACAAGAACACAAAAGAACCAGCCCCACTAGCCAAGAGATAATTACACAGAGGAAATGTTTCAGTTTACACAATAGCCTACAGACAGCAAGCACTAGAGAGACAAATGAAAGTTTTTAAACAGATAAGGATTTGTGAAGATACTGAATAGACAAAGTGCTTTATACATATTAAATTGTAAAACAGTAATCTGTAAAATAATCAAAAAAATCAAGATACTTATATTTTGTAGCTCAGTTGCGGTCAACAACTTCTCCAGTCTGCACTGTGTGCAAAGACAGAAACCCTACCAAAGTTAGGGCTTAAAACCAGAACAACTTTTTTTTTACAAGAACACAAAAGAACCAGCCCCCACTAGCCAAGAGATAATTACACAGAGGAAATGTTTCAGTTTACACAATAGCCTACAGACAGCAAGCACTAGAGAGACAAATGAAAGTTTTAAACAGATAAGGATTTGTGAAGATACTGAATAGACAAAGTGCTTTATATATATTAAATTGTAAAACAGTAATCTGTAAAAATAATCAAAAAATCAAGATACTTATATTTTGTAGCTCAGTTGCGGTCAACAACTTCTCCAGTCTGCACTGTGTGCAAAGACAGAAACCCTACCAAAGTTAGGGCTTAAAAACCAAAACAACTTTTTTTTTACAAGAACACAAAAGAACCAGCCTCCACTAGCCAAGAGATAATTACACAGAGGACATGTTTCAGTTTACCCAATAGCCTACAGACAGCAAGCACTAGAGAGACAAATGAAAGTTTTTAAACAGATAAGGATTTGTGAAGATACTGAATAGACAAAGTGCTTTATATATATTAAATTGTAAAAACAGTAATCTGTAAAAATAATCAAAAAAAAATCAAGATACTTATATTTTGTAGCTCAGTTGCGGTCAACAACTTCTCCAGTCTGCACTGTGTGCAAAGACAGAAACCCTACCAAAGTTAGGGCTTAAAAACCAGAACAACTTCTTTTTTTTTTTACAAGAACACAAAAGAACCAGCCCCCACTAGCCAAGAGATAATTACACAGAGGAAATGTTTCAGTTTACACAATAGCCTACAGACAGCAAGCACTAGAGAGACAAATGAAAGTTTTTAAACAGATAAGGATTTGTGAAGATACTGAATAGACAAAGTGCTTTATATATATTAAATTGTAAAAACAGTAATCTGTAAAAATAATCAAAAAATCAAGATACTTATATTTTGTAGCTCAGTTGCGGTCAACAACTTCTCCAGTCTGCACTGTGTGCAAAGACAGAAACCCTACCAAAGTTAGGACTTAAAAACCAGAACAACTTTTTTTTTACAAGAACACAAAAGAACCAGCCCCCACTAGCCAAGAGATAATTACACAGAGGAAATGTTTCAGTTTACACAATAGCCTACAGACAGCAAGCACTAGAGAGACAAATGAAAGTTTTGAAACAGATAAGGATTTGTGAAGATACTGAATAGACAAAGTGCTTTATATATATTAAATTGTAAAAACAGTAATCTGTAAAAATAATAAAAAAAAATCAAGATACTTATATTTTGTAGCTCAGTTGCTGTCAACAACTTTTCCAGTCTGCACTGTGTGCAAAGACAGAAACCCTACCAAAGTTAGGGCTTAAAAACCAGAACAACTTTTTTTTTTTACAAGAACACAAAAGAACCAGCCCCCACTAGCCAAGAGATAATTACACAGAGGAAATGTTTCAGTTTACACAATAGCCTACAGACAGCAAGCACTAGAGAGACAAATGAAAGTTTTTAAACAGATAAGGATTTGTGAAGATACTGAATAGACAAAGTGCTTTATATATATTAAATTGTAAAAACAGTAATCTGTAAAAATAATCAAAAAAATATCAAGATACTTATATTTTGTAGCTCAGTTGTGGTCAACAACTTCTCCAGTCTGCATTTGCTGCATTATCTCTATCCTTGTCTCTGGGGACATACACCCAAACCCTGGCCCCTCTCCCTCACAAGACTGTACCTTGCCATCTCATCCCCCATTCAACTGGCAAATCCCTCTGTTTTGCAGCATGAAATGCTCAGAGCATATGTAACAATATCCCTAACCTCCACGCCTGGGTTCTCCACAACAAACTTGATATTCTTTCCATTTCCGAAACCTGGCTCAAATCACATATAAAAGACTCAGAATTGATTCCACCCCACTATTGTATCATCAGAAATGATAGAACTCATAAAAAGGGGGTGGTGTCACTCTCCTGTACTCCTCATCCCTCTTAGTTACCCCTTACTCCAACCTATTCCCAAATTTGGCAATGCTGAATTAATCCTAGCCCGTCTTCACATAAACAAATATAATCAATATGTATTGTCTCCCTTTATATCCCTCCTGGAGACAATGTCCCAGTCCTTGAGAGCATTCTCTCCTGGCTCTCTACCAATATCACTAATGAAACTACAATCCTGGGGGATGTTAACATCAACTGGGACACAGTTCAATCTCCATCTAAATATAAATCTCTTTAACTTCACTCAACTTACTAACTCCACAACCAAACCTTCCAAAGACTTCCTTTCTGACAGTACTCTAGACTGGATTATAGTTTCCCATCCCCAGTACATCTCCAACAGTGGAACCCTTCTAGACGCTCTAGGAGATCACATTCCCACTTTTGCACATCGTCTCCCCTCCTTCCTACCACTATCCCACACCAACACCTCTACTCGGTGCCTGTGCCTAAAAAACTTGAACCCCAATGCATTCTCAGATGCACTAAAAAGAACTAACTGGAACCCACTAAAAACTTTATCCCTGGAAAATGCTATTACTTACTTTAATTCAACCTTCTTAAACTTGCTAGACTCCTTTGCTCCCTGGAAAACTAAACGCATGAAAAGTAACTCCATCCCTTGGCAAACCAAGAATACTTTAGCCATCATGTGACTCCATGATAAAGCTTGGAAACACTACCATAAAACTAAAACTACTACTTCCCTTAATGAATACAAAGTACTCCGCAACAAAGTAAAAAAAATGTATTATCTCAGACCCCAAAGCCAATTTTTCCACTCTCCAAACAAATCACAGCAATAACCCTAAAAAATTCTGGATGGAATCTCCTCTCCTCAACCCAAGCAAAACAGAAAACCCATGCCCTGACCCAAATGTCTCTGATTTAGATTAGATTTAGCTACTCAGTTCAAATCATTCTTTGTTGACTCCATATCTAAACTTACCTCTTCCTTCACTAATAATCCTGTTTCCCCAAAACAACCTCCATACTTCCCCTCCTCCCCCAGTAACTCTAGCTCCCAACCTCCTCCCTTCTCCATAAACCCTATCCCCATCTCTACCATAAAAAAACTTCTTCTTAAATTGTAACCATGCTCCAACGCCCCTGATGAAATACTGTCCTACTTCCTAAAGATAGCCTCAGAAGCCATTGCCTTCCCAATCTGCATCCTAATAAATCAATCAATTTTAGAATGCCATGTTCCCCAGCTCTGAAAAAAGCCTATATTATTCCACTCCATAAGGGGGGCAACAATAATGACATTTCCAATTTCCATCCCATCGCTATCCTATCCCCTATCTCAAAACTTCTCGAAAAATGCATCCACCTACAACTTCTACCCTATCTTATAAATAATAACCTTCTTACTCCCACCCAGCATGGATTCCAACCCAGCCACAGGAGCACCATCACTCTCCTCTCCTTCCTAGAAACCATAAACAAAGCCAAAGACTCTGGTCATATTGTATCCACCCTCCTCTTAGACCTCTCTAAGGCCTTTGACACCATCTCTCACAATCTTCTATTTACTAAACTCACTAAACTAAACCTATCCCACTCCTCTATTAACTAGTTCACCAGTTACCTATCAAATAGGCAACAAGCAGTTCAGTGGAAAAAAGCTACCTCACCATTCTTAAACACTCCCACAGGTGTGCCCCAGGACTCAATTCTAGGTCCCCTTCTATTCAATATTTTCATTAATAACTTCTTCCATGCCATCCCTAATGCCAACCTCATCCAATATGCTGACGACTCAACTATAATCTGCACTGCTACCTCCATTTCCTCTTTAAGAAAATGAACCCAAGATGCTTTCTTCTCTACTTAACAATGGATACTAGACAACCATCTAGCACTGAATGCTACCAAGACTAAACTATTGATATTTCCCCCGTCTAAAAGCATTACCCTAGACAAAAACTCATTCTCAGTCACCAATAGAAATAACACTTCTCTTGAAACAGTCTCCACTGCTAAACTATTAGGAATCCTCATTGGCAGCCAACTAAAGTTCAATACCCATCTACATGCTAACATCAAAAAAACTCACAAGAAACTTGGCATGCTTTACCGCCACAACCGTTTCATCTCTCCCTCCACCATGCTTGCTCTTGTTAACACATACCTTATCCCTTTCCTACTGTATGGGGCATCTATCCTTACTAACCTGCAAACCTACCTCAAATCAAAACTTTCCTCCTGTTACTATAAAATTTCAAAATTCACAACTTGCCACAGATCAAATACCAATCACTGCATCTCCCTGCACCAACTGAACTGGCTTGAGCTGCCCAATTATCTTACTTACATTCAACTCATCCAAGCACACAAACTTATTTTTAGTCCCTCTCTCTGCCCCTCCCTTGCCTCTGCCTTCCAAATGCACCTTCCTAACAGATGCCTGTGATCTAACTTCCAAAATCTAATAGAACTACATAAACCTGCCTGCCCACCAGGGAAACATATTCTATCCTTCTGCCTAGCACATCAATGGAAGTCTAACCCACCTCTTGTCTGCACCACAAACAGTCTCTCTATCTTCAACCTTTACTTCACTCTCACTTAATCTCACAATGGAAATGCTCTTGCTCCCATCCTTTATAACTTCCTTGACTATACTCATCTCTGTACCTAACGTGTCTGCTAATAGCCTCCTACAGCCTCGTAAGTTCTGCAGCAATCATCATTATCATAACTATCATACTTTAGTAGTAACTTAATTTGTTTGAAAAGATTTTCATGCATTTGCCCCCTCAAATGCCAATTTTACTGCAACTGTTGCTACCTTGCATTTTTCTAGCTCTCATTTACTAATCTGTAATTTTGTAATTTTTGTATTTACAACATTTGTATTTTTCTGGAGCTTTTCTCCCCATGACTCCATTGAAAATGGGCTCCACGTGGCACAATGGACCATCTTGGTAAACAAACTGCAAATAAATAAATAAAATAAATTAAGTAGCGCAAATCTTGGTGCACAGGATAATTCTTATTAGCATCTCATAGCCTTGACCCAGAAGCATTGCTGGCTCTACCAGTGCCACTGTGCAGGTCTGATGAAATAGCGCTCCACCCCCTCAGTTCTTCAAATGAATAAAAAAGGATTTCTACACACCTGCAGGAATACCATTTGACTTCCTGCAGACAGTGTCCAATCCATGTATTCCACCCCCCTTTCAAGTGAAGAGCAAAAAAAAAGGTCCAAGATCAGGTACCTAGGAAGGAGCCAATCAGGTCCCATCTCTGCACCTTGCCCCCAACCCCTCATTTTTCTTAAGAAAAATACATAAATATTAATTCTTTTAAACTGTAGCAACCTGCTTATTGCAAACGCAGCAAGGATTTGCTGCAGTGTATACCACTTATGGAGTGCAACAGCACTCAATCAAGAAAAACTTTTTTTTTACATTTAAACTGTAACAAACTGCTTACTGCAATATAGAAAGAAGTTGCCACAGTTTATACTCTACACAGAGTGCTACAGTGCTCAGTCTTTAATTGAAAAGGGATGCTTTCAACTGTAGCAAACAGACCACATAGGAAGAGCTACAGAGCTCAAGTCTGACCACAAATGCAATACCATCTTTTAAAAGCTGGTATGCTTTAAAGTGAAAATTTGGATTTGTCAATTGTGATACGTTTTTGACTGGGGCTGATTGCCTCTCTTGCCCTGCCCTAGCTATGGTACTGCCTTGACCCTGACTCCTCTTCTGCCAGAATACAGACATGTGGGGCAGGAAATGCACTGTACAATAATATGCTGAACTGCACTGCATCTCATGTAAGATGTTTAGCATTTATTCTATGGTGCATTTCTTAAGAATAAAACTATTTACAGATATATTGTCAGAGACACAGCTTTACCAAGGTTCAGTCTCTTTGAGATCTAAAGAAATAAGTAATGAAATCTCCCTGAACAGATGCATGGATGACCCATCTAAAAGGCACAACACAGAAAGCTTTGTAAAAAGACATTTACAAGCAGCACTTTTTCAAGCTATCATGAGACTAATATAAATTACTCCCAAGCTAATTATTTCTAGTCATTCCTATATCGCCTATCCTAGTTATTCGTCATGCCTAACCAATCATTCAGACTACCTGTTCTGTAAGTGTATGTGGCATCAGAATCGTAGGGGTTGCTGCTTCTCTGTGCCTGATGAAAGGGCAGTTATCCTACACCAGGTATTTCAAAATGATATTACTCTAAGTCAGAGCTCATTGACATTATGGAGGCAAGCAGGCAGCCACAAAGTCCAAAAGTTAAACAAAGTAGGTTTTTGTAAGAAATTTAATTAATGAAAATGTATTTCACAGACATTATTAGCACTTGTCAAAGAGACAGAAATGAAAAAAAAAAAAAAAACTAAAACTAATTTCAGTTCTGCAAATATCCCTGTGTGAATTCTAACTGGGGGGATAAGTGTCTCTCTTTGAGCAGGCTTCTAATTTTGTCCAGGATGGCACAACAGACTTAACACTGCACACTAATTGGCTGGTACTGCTATGCTTTGCTATGCTTTTCATGCCAAATATGTGCTGTCACAAAATGTGTAGAAAGGCTGTGAGAATGGAATCAAAGAATAGCTAGTGAAAACATAGTCTGCCAAGCATGTCTCAATGCCTCCATCACCATCCCCAAATACAGAAGCACCCTTTTCAGTTCTACTGCTTCTTAAGTCACAGGAGCTTCATCACAGCTCATTATAACATGGCAGGGAACAAGGGAACTAAAACAGGTGTCAGAGACATCATTTTCAGTTGTATTATTCATCATTTTGCTGTCAATTAAAATGACCAATCTTGTTTTATTAATGCATTTATTGTTTGATTTATTTTTATGATGGTATATTTACTAGTTTTCAAATTAAGTAAAAAAAATCATAACACAAGTGTAGCAATATAACCTGTAAGTTACAGCACCAAGCTGAAATGGACTTGATACAGTGAGCAGATGCGTGTTTGAATCTGTCAAACTCCACCATCAGCAACACCAACATCTGAACTTATTAGGCAAAACTGTCTGGCAGTTAGCAGAGACGACTAAAACTTTGACTTGTTAATGACCTGCTATCTGTGCCAAAGGTACAGGGTTTGAATCTTTCCACTTTGTTTTCCCATCTGTGTGACCCTGAGCTGGGTTTCTTAGTGGTCTCTTAGACTGCATGCTTAGTCAATACCTATCATATAAATCTTATATATATAAACGCTCACACATCAAATGCATAGTTTGATTATGAATGCAGTGCAAAATAATTGCAGTAAATAATACATTATGCAGAAAGTTTGGATGCACACTGTGATCGTATTTTGTATTATTTGAGTTTTAGTCTAAAGTACAAAGGGATTATTACCAACTTTATTACCAACTCACCAATCAGTCTAACAGAGTCTTGAAGGTGGCATTTAGATAAATGTCAAATGTTTGCTTCATATTCATCAAATTGTCTATGCATACAGAGAAAGAAACTTGGTTTGAATAGCTAAACTGTATATATGTATGTTATGTTAGATGTTAGATCATGCTACAGTTGCATTGTGGGATATAATGGACCTGCTTGACCACTATCTTATGATGGTGTCCTTTGTTATTTAAATTAATATCAACTGACACTTCAATTCATTGTATTTTTACTTTAAGTTTTATGTAAATAGCAAACTACCAAACACAATGAACAAAAAACATTATGCTCAAATATAGCAAACAGTCCTTCTAACATGAAACACAAGTTTCCTTCCGTCTAGAATTATGCTCCCCTTTTCCAGCATTTGATATATTGGTGAAGTATTTCGCTTCAGAGGTATATGTAAACTAAAACTTGTTTCTATAATTGCACTGAACAAAATCAGCTATCAATTTATCGCCTATTACAAGACGCCTTCCATGACCCTAGAAGTCCATGCAAGGTTTCTGAATGTCCTGGATGAGCTCTCCATAAATAAGAACTTTATCATTCAGGAGACTTTAACTACCCATCAGTTGACTGGAGTACTTATACCACCAACACAGGATATGATCAGAACTTTTTATACATAGTTAATAAATGAAAATTCAGTGCACTAGCCCAACTAGAGGACAAATATGTATGTATAAATGTAGCATCATCATGCACAACTCCCCTAGTACCTCCCACTCTGATTAAGTCAGATAACAAGCAAGTAACCTTTTCCCTCAAACTATCTAAACCTCCTGAAATCAATATATCAGAATTCAAAGATCTCAAGCTCACAAATCTCCACTAATCCTATGATGAAGCCTCTAAATTCATTCATAACAGAATCACTACAGACATTGCCTCAGCAGATTCACCAAGAATTTTTATACCCACATAAATAAATGTATAGAATCAGCAGTATCACCCATATCCAAATATAACAGTAAATGTAAAAGCAAACCAACCTGGTAATCCACCAACATAAATAAAATCTACAATATAAAGAAAAAAGATAATTAGAAAATACAGCTGATTTCAGGACACCAAGTCAAGAAAAAATATTAGGAATTTAACTAAGAATTTTAAAAAGACTATTAGAGTTACTAAGGGAGCTAGTGAACTCAGGCTGGTATATGATTTGAAAGACAATAACAAATCCTTCCTTAGTTATGTTAGAAA
This sequence comes from Protopterus annectens, assembly GCF_019279795.1. Classification (NCBI taxonomy): domain Eukaryota; kingdom Metazoa; phylum Chordata; order Ceratodontiformes; family Protopteridae; genus Protopterus; species Protopterus annectens. Next base: position 877,293,633 of record NC_056741.1, read on the forward strand.
ACTAAGAAACAATACTCAACCATGTAATGAACTAATAATAAATGAAAAAAATCTGTTAGGACCTGGTGGTCATTGCCAATATCCTAACAAATACCTTTAGTGAAAATTTCATAATTGAGATGACTATCCAAAGGCCTACAGTCCTCACAGATCTCAAAAACCTCATCATCACTAAAGAGCATGCATGGAAAGTGCTGACCAAGACAAAGAACACTTCCTCCACAGGACCACATAACATATCCAGTTGTTTGATAAATAGCCACTCCATCTCTCATTTAACAGTGTACAAATTTGTTCTCTCTTACGTAACAGTGTGCAAATCTGTTATCTCGCATAAAAGTGTGCAAATTTGTTCTCTCTCACGTAACAGTGTGTGAATCTGTTCTCTCACATAACAGTGTGTGAATCTGTTCTCTTATGTAACAGTGTGCGAATCCTGTTCTCTCACTTAGTGTGCAAATTCAGTTCTTTGAGGAAGGTTTCAATGTTCTGACATTTTATGCAATATTGTAAATTTAAACTACTTTTAAAAGAACATCTCACTAACCACTGGCAATGCACCTGCAACCACCCAGGCCGACTACTCTAATCTGACTGATCTGCTCTAATATTATATGTATTTCCAAGCTATTCTATACTTGTTCAGCTTTCACTCCTCCTCCAGCCCATTATACCTTGGACTGTTCTTTCCTTTCCTCTTACCCTTTCAAAAAAAAAAAAAAAAAAAAAGGCGAGAGTAAACAGTACTTTTAATCTTGTTGTAATGTTAGTATCCTGTATATTATAAATTACCTACCTGTTTTCAATGCACTTAATTTTTGTAACTACCTTTATCTTGTTTGAAACTTGTGTATCATTTATTTTGCTACATTGTTTGTTAACTACTTGTCTTGGAGCTTTTCTCCCCGGGAATCCTCTGAAAATGGGGTCCTGGCCCAGTCGGACACAACCCAGTAAACAAATGTAAAAATAAAATAAATGAAATAAACATTTTCATGGTGACTTCTGTTTTTTGTATCCTCCTCCCCCCTGTCCTATGACCTTAAGAGATACAGTGGCCTGTACTGTCTGCTTATGGATGGCGCAGTGATGCAGCGGTTGCATTGTCAACTCGCAGTAAGAGGTTCTCCAGTTCGATTCTCGGCTGGGTGCCTTCTGTGCGGAGTCTGCATGCCGTCCCTGCATTCATGTAGGCTTTCTCCAGGTGCTCCAGTTTCTTACCACGTTGCAAAGACGTGTCTGGAGCATCACTCCCTGGGCCTCCACTGAAAATTGGCTATGTTCCAAGTCAGACTTTCCCAGTAAACAAATGTTAAATAAAATAAATAAAAAATAAATTTACCATTAAATTAAGGGGTGCCTTGCTTACTGACCATGTGGCTCCAGAGCCTTCCCTGAGGATCCCCAACAAATAAGCAGTCGGAGAATGCTTTAAGGGTACATGAGCCTTCTATTAAATAACTGATAAGAGGAAGCTTGATTTTGCATCTGGTCTATGTCATTTAATTAAAAGTTCATTTCATTAAAACTCAAGTGGTTGACCCCATTTGATTAAAAATGCATTTAACAGAAAAGTGAAGAAGTCTAGAGAAAGTATCTGATGGTTTCATTTCATATAATAGGACTTATTAGAGAAGTGAGTCTAAGAGTATGTTTGGGCTGCAGTGGCCAGCATTGTGGCGTACTCCCAAGTTTATAGATGATTATGTTTTTGCTCCAGCACTGATTCATAGTGTATTCTTTTTACTCCAAGGATGTGCAACCATAGAGTTAGTATATATAAGTTACTGGGGGAGCTCCTCCTCATGGAGGGCATGGGGGTGCAGGTGAGCTTGCCTCCCTGCAAAAACATTTTTATGATATATTTGTTGTGTAGAAAGCTTTCTGTCAAATGAGTTTTCAGTCAAATTAATTTTCATCCAAATGACTTTTCAATCAAATGGGCTTAACCATTTCACTGTCAATGAAATGAGCTTTTGATGAAATGACATGGACCCATTTTATTTAGTGTGTGATCTGTCACAAATGTGAATGCTAAAACATGCAAGCTGTTTATCTGAAGGCTGCAGGTAACCATGTTATGTTTCCAGCAGAGTTGGACACATAAAACTCAGGTACATTCTACAACAGTCTGTGTCTATGCAATGCATAAATGCTTGGCAAAAGCATGTGTGCTGTATGGGTTTTACATAAAACTCCATTTATTTAGGTTGAAAATTCATTGACTGGACAGACACAGTGTGTAGGGTACCTCAAGCCTATTGACCCATCACATCACAGCAGTTAAAATACATATGAAGTAGTCATTTTAGTTAAATAGGGTTGCAAGTAACCATGGTTAGACTATACTGAAGTCAAAGGTTCTACACTAGACAATATTACAACCCAAAGTAGTCTAATTCAAATGCTCTTAAAGATTATTACATGGTCATTGTCACTGTTGACAAGTTCCACCGTCTTTCTGTTGCATATTACTTTTGGTTAAATATACATATATTGCTTTTACTTTAATATATGGAGATGATAGTCTGAATTTCCTGCATGTAACTCACAGTTCAGTGGCAAAGGAAGGAAAGAAAGAAATCTTGAAAGCTCTGGGCATGGGAATTACAGAACACTTAGTGGATATGTGCATCAGAGAAGTTTCCTCTTCATAGTAAAACCAATTCTCTTTTTGTGTACTATTTTTTCTTACAAGACTGTTGAAGTATGGCATGTCAAAGCAAACAGAGTCTATTTTTTCCACTGCCACTTCTTACTTGCAGTCTTTTCCTGAAAATGCATTTTGCAAATGTGTTTTCCATAATTCTTATGCTATTGCCAGTACTTAATAATAGGGATGATTCAAGTGGTTGCATGGGGCCCACAGCTCCAGGAGGCCCCATTGCCAGCTAATAAAATAATTTAATTTTTAAAAAGTTTTGTTAAGTTCAGAAATGCTAATTCAGTTTGCTTGGCTTATGTGGTGAGCATAACAAGTGACTGTTAAGTACTGTTTTAGTTAATAAAAAAAAACATTACATGACAGACACCAGCTTGACTATTTATCTTTATATACTCATGGTGCCAACCATTTATGCATATGCAGCCTGTGCCGATCTACAGCATGGGTGCTTTATGGATTTTCTTTTTTTTTTAAGTAAAGAAATTTTTTTACTATTTTTACTAAAAAGAAAAAATAAATAAACACCAGCTGTGTCCCTATCTAAAGCTTTCTGTTCATTGCCTTCACATAATTCTTTAGAATGACAATGAGAATGTCTGAAAATAGAAAATATTTTAGTTGGGATAGTTGTAGTTGTGGATTGCCAGTTGAAAACACAACAGCTGGTCATAATAGCGATAGCATCAATTAAGTTTTTTTTTTTTTTTTTTTAATTATGCTGGTTGGCATCCAAATAAGAGTGGGATGTCTATCTGTACTGCAGATGAAAGCAACCTGCCAGTTTCATTTAAAGTCTGGCATTAACGTATAGTATACATTTATGTGAAATTCATCCATCCATCCATAAGCCCCTTTTCCTTTTTCTCATTTTTGCACATGACAAATTGGAATATTTACTCTGAGTTTCCCTTTATCTGAAACAAGGCTGAAAATTTACTCACAAATATGAAGGCACCCAGGACACCAAGACTGTTGCACACTTCTTTATTCACGAATACTGTTCAAGCAACTGTGATCTGAACACGGCTGATTGCAGTTTTGTCTCTTTGGTTATCAAGGCTGAAACTGTCCCTGATTTTACAGACTGTAATTGTTGACTTTCCCTAATATTGTTGGTGAATTTTTCATAAAATTTGTGGATTTCTGACAAATCACTGAGGACTGCAGTCACTAAATGGTGTGTGGCTGAAAGAAACTTTCCCTCTTGTTATTTACTCAGTTACAGTTTAACTTTATTGGACTGGTATGCATTTTTATGAAATGAGTTGGAATATTTACTCCTTCTTGTGTACTTTTTATGTGAAGCCAAGCTGAAACTGTCTCTGATTTTACAGAATAGCCATGACTGCGCTTCATATTTTGGTCTGTTCCTTATAAAATTTGGGTCTATCTTGAAAATCACTGAGGACAAACAACTGAGTTGCAGACTTCATATCCTTCAGATAATGTATGTCACACCCAGCTTCATGGCAAAGAGAATGGAGCCCTTACTGTGACCCAGACACCCTGAGACTGACTATCAGCTAGGGTGCTGGAGTAGCTGAGGAGGGAGGAGTGAGAAAGAATGGCTTTGCAGATTCACTAACTCTGGGGGAGAGGGACAGGTTTCTGACCCTGATAAAAAGAGTCATCATTATTGATGTGGATGTGTCATAATCATGGGACTGATTGCTGGACAAACAACTGTATTGGGGGAGGAGCTAGCAGGCAATGCACACATGATGCATGCACACACGCACACATGTGATGTCACTAACTCTGCCCAGTTAGGACTTAAAAGAAAATTCTCTCTGGAGTGCAGGGCCAGCGGATATGATGCCCAACCCACCAGTGGTGCAGTCCCAGCCTCAGGGGATAGTACCATGGGAGCACTTAAGGATACATGTTGCAAATGGGTAGTTGATGGTCAGATGGGGGCACGCAAATGGGTAGCAAATAAGAAAATGCATGCTAGTGCAAAAAGTATAATTTTAGCAACTTTTTAAGTATATAAGAGCAATTTTAAAATCTGTCCATGATTTTAAGCATTTGTCCCTTATTATGTTTTGGATCTGTCCCTGATTCTTGCACTAAGAGATTGAGAGGAATTATTTTTTATTACAGTCAGATGAGTTTATAACTCCTAGGTGAGTGTGAGGGTATTTGTGAATGAAAGTAGCTTACCCGTTTGTTGTTTTAAACAGTCTGGTTTTGCAGGCATAGTATGCATTTAGCTAAAGTATTTTGCAATACATGGGTCATTATATGTTTGTGTGAAAGAAGACAGAAATACATTAACATATCTAAAATTATTACTAATTTTACCACACAAATATCATCTGAAGTGTACACAGTCAACAATTCAGCTATGATTGCTGGGTATGGGGGCTGTCTGCACATAAGAATGGCTTGTCCTGCTTTCATGATCAGCTTAAACTGTCATTAGTCTGCCTTTATAGGATTAGTGAGCATTTGTGCAAATTAGACATTTTTTATCATAGCTGGATAGTTGAGGTATAAAATGTCAAGTGTCTGTAACTGATAGGCACCGACATTGGTGGATTACAATGAAAGTAGTTCAAATGATCTTAAATCAGAAATGAGAATCAATAAAGAACGCGTGTATTTATTTGTGATCCCCAGAAAGTGTATCTGGGATAAAAGACCATGGTTTGAAAACTGACCAGGGCCAAAGGTATACTTAATCTGTCATTGGTAACTACCTTAGAGCTGCCCCAAGAATCTGGGAATATTCATTCACATTACGTTGATCATCTCTGCTGTAATTCAAATGTTCCCTCAGATTTGTTTTCCCTGAATTCATGAAAATTTTCACTTAAAAGCTGCTTAATGGAGCTGCCTTTTGTCTTAAAAAAGTTCTGACTACATTACTTTCTCTTGCCTTGGTTCACTGTTGTTTTCTGGCTGTCAGGTACACATATTTTCCTGCCGTATAGTTCTCCAGAGCAATGGTGAATGGCTAAATTTCACAAAGCATACATTTGTAGCACCTGCAAGTACAGTGTAGGTTTACATGACATCTTTGCTAGCAATGCATGTTTTTACATCCATATCCAGTACTTCAATGTCACAAGATATGCAGATAATACATGACAGTCTAACACTACCAGCTTGTTCTGTTACTTTTTATTTTAACACTGTATTGACTTAAGGTGGGATTCCCAGTCATGGCAAGTGTATAGGACAAGCGAATGAGGAAACGCATGAATAAAACCTACATTTCCTTAACAGACAATGGAGTAGATACTTGGGAATTCAAATGCATTCCCACATACGAAGCCCAAAGCTAGTGTACAGAACATGGATAACACTGCTAACATGGTTCACATTAAATGATACTTAGTACTGTCGCTGACTGCAGATACAGTGTTTAACTGGAGGTACAGAGGTTTGCCAACCATAACCATGATTCTGAGCTTGCCAGCTACCAGCCTTCTATCACAAACAACTGTGTAAAACTACTCTGTGAAGGTAGGAAACAGCTCTGGAGCTCATACACAGCCACCCAGACATAGCTGTACTGAAGTATGAACAATCTACGCCCAGACATAGCTATACTGAAGTATGAAAAATCTACACCCAGACATAGCTGTACAAGTATGAACAATCTACGCCCAGACATAGCTGTACTGAAGTATGACAATCTATGCTCAGACTTAGCTGTACTGAAGTATGAGCAATCTACGCCCAGACATAGCTGTACTGAAGTATGAAAAATCTACGCCCAGACATAGCTGTACTGAAATATGAACAATCTATGCCCAGACATAGCTGTACTGAAGTATGAACAATCTACGCCCAGACATAGCTGTACTGAAGTATGTACAATCTATGCCCAGACATAGCTGTACTGAAGTATGAACAATCTATGCCAAGACATAGCTGTACTGAATTATGAACAATCTACGCCCAGACATAGCTGTGCTGAAGTATGAACAATCTACGTCCAGACATAGCTAAATTGAAGTATGAACAATCTATGCCCAGACATAGCTGTACTGAAGTATGAACAATCTATGCCCCAACATCGCCGTACTGAAGTATGAACAATCTACGCCCAGACATAGCTGTACTGAAGTATGAACAATCTATGCCCAGACATAGCTATACTGAAGTATGAAAAATCTACACCCAGACATAGCTGTACAAGTATGAACAATCTACGCCCAGACATAGCTGTACTGAAGTATGAAAAATCTACGCCCAGACATAGCTGTACTGAAATATGAACAATCTATGCCCAGACATAGCTGTACTGAAGTATGAACAATCTACGCCCAGACATAGCTGTACTGAAGTATGTACAATCTATGCCCAGACATAGCTGTACAAGTATGAACAATCTACGCCCAGACATAGCTGTACTGAAGTATGAACAATCTACGCCCAGACATAGCTGTACTGAAGTATGAACAATCTACGTCCAGACATAGCTAAACTGAAGTATGAACAATCTATGCCCAGACATAGCTGTACTGAAGTATGAACAATCTATGCCCAGACATCGCCGTACTGAAGTATGAACAATCTACGCCCAGACATAGCTGTACTGAAGTATGAACAATCTACGCCCAGACATAGCTGTACTGAAGTATGAACAATCTATGCCCAGACATAGCTGTACTGAAGTATGAATAATCTATGCATATACAGCGATGTATATGCCAGCCTGCAAGTAACACATTTAAATTGCTGAGTGTGGGTGAGTGAGTGAGTGCATGTGTATATGTGTATATACGTGTGTGTGCGTGTGCGTGTGTGTGTGTGTGTGTGTGTGTGTGTGTGTGTGTGTGTGTGTGTGTGTGTGTGTGTGTGTGTGTGTGTATGTGTGTGTGTGTGTGTGTGTGTGTGTGTGTGTGTGTATGTTCCTACTTAGTTTCTTTAATAATGGGGTAATCTTTAGGGTGTTCTGGGACAATGATGAAATGTCTATCAGTAGTCTCACTCCTTTCCTGAAGAACCAGGATGTGTTCACTCATATTTGTGCTTGCCTGGACCAAAGTTTCTAATATACTCCAAATTTTGCAAATTGTAACAGTTGGGTCATATAACAGAAGAAAAAAACAGAAATGAAAAGCCAGTTTTATTTCTTGCTTTTCTAGTGGGGAAAAAACATTGCAAATGGCAAAACCTTTTTCTTTTCGTAGGTTAGTTAACTCAGAAATGCTTTGCACTTCCAGGTTTCAATGCAGAAAATGAAAAGAAAGTGCAGTTTGGCATATACTGACCATACTAGGCCCACTAAACCACTAGTGTTGGGTATAGCACACACTGGAAATAATCTGGTTAGTTAAGGTGCTTTTTATTTACAGAAAATAAATAAAATATGGTGTTCGCTTCCAACTAAACTTTTTGACAGTACACAGCCTTGTTACTCCAGCTTAACCCAGGCTGTCTTGCAACTCTTAGTGAATCAGCACACCTGCCCCTAGTACTTCTTCAGTATCCATAGTTAGGCTCACATCTTTCCTACAATAGATTCACAGCCAGATTCATGGTGTTTCATAACTTGTACTAGTCAAGGTTTCCCAAATGTTTCTACTCATGCAAAAAAAAAAAAAAAACTCCCTCTCTAAGAGAGGCAGATACCTCTAATACTAATACTACTAATCAGAAATAGTGATAATCAGTATAATATTGTAGTAAATGCACTTCTTTTAATCATAGCTTTTCATATATTCTGCATTATGTAGAATATGTGCATTTACTACAATATTATACAGATTATCACTATTTCTGATTACTATACCATTATATAGATAGGGATTCACTTTACATGCTCGAAATTCTGAAATATCGAATTTCAGAATCTCAAGCTCATAAAGTGGAAATCCTAAAAGATTGAAAACCCACAAGCACGAAATCCAAAATCTCGCATTTCGGAGATGTTGAATTAGCGGTTCTGGTGTTGCGCTGTGTTCATGGATTCGGGTAAGTGTTTATGTTTTACGGGTTTTGGGTATGGGCTGTAGTGTGTGTTAGTGTGTTTTGTTACTGTGATGTGTGTGTGTGTGAGGGGAATGTAGCTTGTGTGGTGGTGTTTCGTGTGTTTGTGTATGTAGTGCGACCTTGGAGTTAGTATATTTAAGTAGGGAGGGTAGGGGGGGGTGCATCAGTATGTAGGATAGGGTTGTATGTTTGTGTGTTGGGAGGAGGGTGTGTGTATGTGTCTGTATGTAGTGTGTGTGTAGTATAGAAGTCGTGATTTCGAATTTTTTGATCATTTAGGATTTCCACTTTATGGGCTCGAGATTCTGAAATTCGATATTTCAGAATTTCGAGCACATAAAGTGAATTTATAGATAGCTAGATAGATGTAGATATATCTGCCTCTATATATATATATATATATATATATATATATATATATATATATCCTTTTTGTGTTTTTTCAGCAGGTAGAACTTGGTTATTATAGCAATCACAATAGTGTTTTTTTCACTCCTACAATTGCACCTATACTTGTGGTTAATTTCTCCAGCAAAGAACGTTGATTTGCGGTTATTTGCCACAGTCAGGAAGAGAGAAAGAGGGACTTAATTTTCTGTAAGTAGGCTGTCACTCTTTGTTTTACCAAAATGGAGATATTTATGAATTCTAGAGTTCAGAACAGCATGAACATGACTCAGTCCTTGATGACCTTTCCATGGAAGAGTAAGGCCATCATGAAACTTATGGTCAGCTTCCAGGAAGAGATACACTTGTTAGCTTACATAGTGCCTGGTACAGTTCCCCATTCTGGTACCCCTCAACTCTTAAGTTGAGGACAAAACCAAAAACAGATCCTCTGTCCAAGTTGAATCCCTAAAAATGGTCTTTTCCTTCAAACTGTAGTTTGTCACACCAAAAACTTTCCCACCTCTAAAAAAACTCAGCAAGGATGGTGACATTCAAGCATATTTAATTGCTTTCATTACACATGCTACAAAAGAAAGAGAGATGAACTCAGGCTGATTGAGTCAAGATTTTGTCTTCCTAAATAACAGGCAAGAAAACTGAAGCTTACATGTATATTATAGGTACAGATTTTCTGGACAATAACAAAGTGAAAAAAAACTCTTTGCTATGGCTGGTGTGTTTCCTTAAATATAAGCTATAAAATGTACATTTAACACAAATAAAACATTAAGAGCTAAATTGTTTTATTTAATAAGTTTTAAACTCATGGCTTATACCTGAGGTAAATAGTAAAAGCCAAATGAATGAGACAGCACTCTCAAGTGATTTGCGTAAATGGAATTTTCAGAGCGACCCAAAGAGTGCTGACAAGTTGGTATTGCCAACTGAAAGGCTGCTAACTAATGAAGCCTTGTTTAGAACTAAGCAACCTACACCTGTAATTAAAACATGCAGATACTTATAAACATAAAGAAAATGCCAGCAGTGAAAATATGTTTTAAATGTGGGGAGAGGAGAAACCTTTTTTAACTAATAATACTGTGTCTACCAAAAAAGGTGATCTTCAAGCTGCTAGCAATGAAAATGATAAAAATGTAAACATTGTGCCTTTCAAAAATGTGAATTCTAAGAAATGTGTTGATAATGCAACTGTACCGATGGAAGATAAAATAACTGCTAGAATAACAGTCCACCTGTTTCCATACTATTAAGTAAGGTAAATATACACTATTGGAGGATGGGGAGGCATTGATGGAATTAATAGATTCTGGGATCATGGTCACACTTGTTTAGAAACTTTATGTCTGCAAGCATAATGCCTATGACAAAAGAAAGTTGGACATAATAGATACTCATGGAGATAAGAAATAGTATAGTGCAATGCGTGTAGAAAGTCAGACACTGTTGTATAAATTATTGCAGCCTGTGGCTTTAGCACCTAAGCTGACATGATATTATACATGTGCAACCCTGCCTCCAGTTGTTCAAGGCACTGTGGAAATTGTGTGTGGGGGAGGGAGCACAGGTAGATGCTCTGAAGTGTGAATATACCTCAGGTAAAAAATGTGGAGGGGCGGCAACAACCTGACACTCTATTTAGAGAACACACAGTCCTGAATATCCTGCTAGTAACACTAGTAGAGGAAAACATCAGCCTGATACCCTGTTAAAATGTACAGTTCTGATAAAAAACAGAAAGTGTAGAAACTTCAAGGAGAACTAAATTTTGACTTTGGGTGGTAGTAAGAGAATAAACTGTGTGTCACCAGAAAAAACTAATAGCTGTTAAGTTAGTAAAAGAAGTCACTAGAGAAAGTGATAGTAATGTAGGATATGGAAACTTGTCAAAAGATTTTAATCACTAAAGGAATAAAAGATTCCTGAGTGGAGACAGTGAGATGAAAACCCATATTGATAAAATACTAAGAGGAGACAGGTAATCTATGGAGAGTGCTGGGTTTCCTTATGTAAGGTCGAAATAGAAGGGACAGTTAGAAAGAAGACTTTTAGCAGCAGGTACATTGAGAAACAGAAGTTACTGAGGTAACAGTTAAGGGATTGCAAAAGAAAAATCAGAAGAAAATCGCTGGCTTGAGTTACTTTCTGTGAGTGATGAAACAGTTGAAGACAAAAGACCTATACCCTTATTTTAGGCAAAGCTGCTACACCCTCCACAGTAGGAGTGTCAGTGTACTGATGAAAGTGTTCCTGACTTGGCAGATTTGCAGATAAACACAACATTTTAAGACAGCATAATGGGAGAAAGCAGAGCCATTGAAAATGTACCCAAGACAGAAGGAGAGAGGAAAAGAGAGAGGAGCAGGGTAGTTGCTTCCCATACCTGCATTTTCATTGAAGTATGACTTTACATTACAGGTTAAGCAAAGACTCAAAGAATACTACACTGTTAGTTCCAAAGCATTTTAGAAAAAAACATGATGAATCTGCATATAGTAATATTTGGGGAGGGCAGCTAAGCTACAATTTCTAGCAAGATTTTATTGGCCTGGTGTAATGAAAGACACTGAGAATTTATGCGGAGCATGCCCAAAATGTCAAAAGACTGTACTGAACCCTGGGTTCAGAAGTCTATTGACACATAGGGTCCCTATCAGCATCTCGAATGCTGACAATATCGAATTTGATATTGTCGCATCGAGAATGCCGAAAGGGCAGAATGTTGAATGGGTAAATGGAAATCTCTGTCAGGGGAGATTTCCGTTTACCTCAATGTAGTGCGGTCTCGGAGCTGGTATATTTAAGTACCAGGGGGTGTGGGGGTGCAGGGGGCTTGCCCCCCTACCTACACCCTTTATTTTTTTTGGGAGGGGTATTTTTTATCAGCATTCGAAAATGTAATAGGTCGATCATTTCAGTTCGACATTTAGTGATTCTACCTATTACATTTTTGAAATGCTGATATAGATCCTCTCCAGGGTCCCTATCAGCATCTCGAATGCTGACAATATTGAATTTGATATTGTTGCATCGAAAATGCCGAAATGGCAGAGCGTCGAACGGGTAAACAGAAATCTCTGTAAGGAGAGATTTCCGTTTACCTCAATGCAGTGCAGTCTCAGAGTTGGTATATTTAAGTAGCAGGGGGTGTGGGGGGTGCAGGCGGGGCTTGCCCCACTGCCTACATCCTTTAGTTTTTTTTTTGGGGGGGGGTTATTTTTCTATCAGCATTCAAAAATGTAATAGGTCGATCATTTCAGTTCGACATTTAGTGATTTGATCTATTACATTTTCAAAATGCTGATATAGACCCTCTTCAAGATAGGGATACCCAAAGAAATACTTATAAAGCAAGGAATCACAGTTATTTTAGGTGCAATTCCTCACTGTTTCCAGCTATTTAAAATAAAACAGTTAAGAACTTCAGTGCACCATCCTCAAACTGATGGGTTCAAAAAGCTCCATAGAATATGTTAAAGTAGACCAGAGAAAAAGATAAGAAGAACTGTAACCATTTACTTCACTACCTCCTTTTTGCTGAAATTGAGATACCTCAAGCTTCACAAGATTTACCAAATTTAAGTTACTATATTGTAGACATCACCAAGGTTTGCTGGACATAGCAATGGAGACCTGGAAGAAAAAAAAACATTTAAAAGTCTAACAGCACACTTCACATATTTACAAGATATGTTAAAAATTGCTTTGCCATTAGTGAAGAAACATATATAAATGGCTCAAAAATGCATGCAGCAGAGGGTGTACATCAAGGATGGCAAACTTGTGGAGTTTATAACAAGGGACAACATATAGTTTTAGTCTTCCCTGCTAAAAATAAATGCTTAGCAAGATGGCAGGGACCCTTTGAGATGATGCCATGAACTACAAAATAAGACAAACTAGAAAGAAAAGACCAGAGAAGACATATCACTTAAATGTGTTAAAGTCATGGAGAAAAGCTGAAGTTTCTGAGATAGATACCAGTTGTGTAGTGGCATGGACGTCTATCCCTGATGCTGAAACAGACAAAACACTGTCTAAGGTCCAGAAATTAGAAGTAATTATTTATGAGATTTTTTTTCCTGAGCTACCTAGTAGTACAGATTAATTCAGCATCATTACAAAACAACACCATGGGAGAAAGTAAACATAAAACCATGTAGAATTCCAGAGTCTCAAAGAAAAGCAATGAGTGAAGAAGTGACAAAGTTGCTTAAATTGTGAGGCAGGGAGTATCTCTACTTAATGATCACTCATAAGATGACTGAATTATTATCCTGGGTCATCATTTATCTGTCCAAAGTTAAATAAGAGTTGGAGTTAGACTCTGTAAGAAGATGAGCACTAATCAAGTCATTTATTTAAGGAAAGGAAGGAACCCCTGGAAAAATATTTAGCAAGCAGAAAGAAACACAAGCATGAAAGCTAAGGATGGAAAAAATTAGAACAAAGTTACTTTGTTTCCATTTGTTCATCTATAATTAATATTTTACTTGCTGCATTTTCTAATAAAATGTGTATGCATCATTTAATAGGTCTTATTGATATAGTTTTAAAAATTTACATTGTATTTCTCAACCCCTTGCACCATATCAGTAGTTCAACATGTAGCACTTTTGGAGCAGAAGGCTGTGGGTTCTCTTACCACATCAGGTAGCTGGATTAATTTTTTTCAGTACTGAAACAGCAGTGTAGCATGAGGGAGTTGTTGCACTTGTGAGTGTGCCATCCTTCAGATAAGACATTAAAGTGACGTCCCATCTGCCTGAGTTAGTGGTAGCTTAGGTGGATGTAAAAGATCCCACGACACTTGTTGAAAGAGCAGGGGAAATTCCCTGATGCCCTGATCAAGTTTCCCTTAGTCAGTATGAATACTATCTCAGGTCTCTCTTGAGAGAGGCAATTGGCTAGTTGGATTAACCTAGTCAACAAAGTGTAAATAAATAATAAAAATGAGATTTACCCATGGCATATTATAAGCCTTCTTTCACTATTCAGGATTGTATTATATCATTTACTATATGAGAGATGCATGTGTGTCTGCTGTAGCCTGGAAGCTGAGGGGCTTGCATAGAAATTTAAGTATTGCATAAACTACAGAAGTGGGTTGTGAGAACTACCTTAAGTGTTTGAGGAGGCAGTAAGAGGATTCATACTAATAATGTCATATATTTAAAGAAAGGAAGTTACTCCTGAAAAAAAAACACGTCCTTAAAAATATTAAGCAGACAAAAAAAGAAAAAATAGAACGAATTTACTTTATTTCCATTGTCCGTGCATAATTAACCCTTCACTTGCTGCATTTTCTGATAAATAGCATATGCATTATTTAATAGATGTTATTGATTTAGTTTTAAAATTTTGCGTCATATTTCCCAACCTCTTGCTCCATGAGAAGACTTTAAAAAAATGCAGAAAGTTCCCATGAGAGCTGGAAGCAGACAGAGAAGTGTCAGAATTAGTGCAGAAATGTGTCTTTGGAAACTGAAACCCTGCTAATGAGTCCTGAGGCTTGTCATCCCATTCATGTGTTTGGTAATCAATCCTCCATCACTCTAGTGCAGGACTGCAAGGTAAAATACTGCATGACACCAGAGCGTGCCTTTAGCTGTCAGTAAATGGAGTGTATCCATTCAGTGTATTTATAATAAAGCTGCTTATAAGAATGCAACATAGAAAATAATGCATCACAACTGAACTTTATGTAATGACTTCTATAACAATGCACAGGAAGGGTTGTGAATTATACAGAAAGGTATAGATGCCAGTCATGCCCCGCTTTTATTGTGGGCAAAACCTGTAGACGATTTAAGTACAAGTTTAAGGAACATTTATTGGATATAAGAAACAACAAAATGACTAACGTCTTGAGTAGGCATATATCTGAGAATAAGGACCACATTTTTAAGTTTTCTGTACTGCAACAGTTGGTTAAGGACCCTCAGGGTAGAATACTGGATGTACATTTAGATATGTGTGAGTTAAGATGGCAGTTAAGGCTGAATGTCACCCAGACACCTGGTATTAATGAAAATGTGAATATGGCAAATTTTTTGAAGTTAAAAAATATTTTAGGGTAACATAATTAGTTTGAGACATTTGAGTGAATATTTTTAAAGTTTTATAGTGAAAGTTAATTTATCTGATATGTAATTGCCATGTAATGTTTTGAACTGTTGTATACACATAATTGTTATATGCATCTTGTTTTTATGTTTCTGTAGTTTTTTTATGTAAGTGTTTAGTATAATTAATTGGTTAATTGGGTGCTTCTTTACATAAAAGGGCTGGGTTGTAAAACTGAAACTGTTCTGATGAAGTCCCTTCAGTAGGGAAGAAAGCGCTCAACTGGTGTGTGGTACAATAAAGCTGTTTGGATTTTACCAGTTGCTGTGAAGATTTTTCACTGGTTCCAGTTGTGGTTTGGAGTTGGAGATAATGTACTAATTTATATTTAGAGAAAGCAAGCCTTTTAAATTCCCCAGCCTTCCTTAGGCATTCACTATATGCCTATACTGTTATATCCATATGGATACAGTACAAAGAGTACTAGTGATAAACCATGGCACATTATTATTCAAAAATGAACATGCTAAATTGGACAGCCCAAACAGAGTGGTCGTTGTAAATCGAGCATGTACCAATAGAAAAAAAGTCCAGCTGCTGAAGTACCACTGAGCGGCCAGATTTTCTTTTGGTACATGCTGAAGGACAGAGAAAAATATGAGAAAAATCAGGAACATTCTGCAAAACTAAAGAATCAAAAACATGCCTGATTCTCCTTGTATTTCTGCACTGTACTGATGTACTGTACAGTCATGGGAATTTTGTTCCCATATGGATCCACAGTACATCAGTAAACAAGGAAAAAAGCAGAGGAACACAAAAGCACCATTATACAAAGACATTATTTAAGTGATCAAACCACAGCAACCATGGGTGAATACTAATACACCCACACAGTCGTGAATTATTGCTTAACTAACTGGCAGTGAAGTATAAAGGAAAATGTAACAGAGAAGGAAAAATGTTTCACTAACATTTAAATAGTGTAGTAAAATGAAAGAAGTCTAGTTTGCTATTTTTACAGCTGGAACTATGTGTTTTCCAAAAGACTACAGTTAAAAAGCTGAACTACAAGAAAGTACAAATTCAAGTAACATTTTAGTTAGAAATAACAAAGATATAAGCAAATATACAAGGAGTAAAGGGGTATATAGTATGAAACAGAGCCCACACAAGAGAGATTAAAGTAATCAATGCCAGTTAAACAAAAATAATCTAAAAAATCTCCAGATAATCTCAGTTTGCTGGTATTTAATTTTGAATGTGATAACACATAACATAGAGCCATAATGGAACAGATGTATAACACTGCCCTAAATATAAGAAGAAATACAACTGGAGACTTTATTGTTAGATATGGCAGGGCAAAAGATTAAATATAAGATGCCACATCATCATCATCATTTGTTGACAAGTTTGACCATATAAACAAAAAGTTAATCAATGTGAACCAAAGCAAATATACAGCTTGAAATGTATAAACTCAGCAGAGCTGTGTAGAGAATAAAACAGCATACGTGTATTGTGCAAGGCAAAGCTCCTTGGCAAGAAGTGTAAATGCTCGACACAGATAATGAAATGAAAGCGTAGCTAGTACATGCAGCTCTGCAGGATTAAAAAAATACTTTGTAAGAGACAGGTATGAACATATGGCACCAGAAAAAAATTCTTTGTTTGCAAGGTTACTTGAAATGTTAGAATATAAGTCATGAAACCAGAAATGTATGCAATGTTAGACATTAACCAAATTGGCAATGTGAAAAATGTGTGCCAAAACAAGACTAAAAAAATCAAAGAAATCAAGACAAAAGCCAATGAATGCAGTAAATAAGGATGAAAGAAACAGGTCACTGTGGAGGTCCCATGGAGGAAAATGTATACGAAGTGAAGAAAACAAAACTACTTTTCAAGAGTATGTTTGAATAATAGTAACAATGGCAATCCACAATACACAAGAGTATGTTTGAATAATAGTAACAATGGCAATCCACAATACACAAGAGTATGTTTGAATAATAGTAACAATGGCAATCCACAATACACAAGAGTATGTTTGAATAATAGTAACAATGGTAATCCACAATACACAAGAGTATGTTTGAATAATAGTAACAATGGCAATACACAATACACAAGAGTATGTTTGAATAATAGTAACAATGGCAATCCACAATACACAAGAGTATGTTTGAATAATAGTAACAATGGCAATCCACAATACACAAGAGTATGTTTGAATAATAGTAACAATGGCAATCCACAATACACAGAGTTGTATGGCAAAGATAGACTAAATGAAAGAAAGGAAGGTTGTACGCACACACATTTTGACAAAATTCTATTGAAATTGGCATCTATGACCCAGGAAGTCATTGTTCCACAGTATTCGGCATTCATCAGACCTATCACTGAGTACAATGCCCCCTTTGGTATGTACCTCACCAGGCACATCCAACAAATGGAATGTCCACAGAGGTTTCTCACTAAAAGAATACAGGACATAAGTCACATGTCCTCTTCAGACCACCACAAGACCATATCCCTGTATTCTGTCTCCTACAGGCTTTTGAAGGGAAATCTATGCCTGACATATAAGGCATTGTCAGATCCCAGTCTGATGGACCTCCTAAATATCTGCAAACCAACAGCACCAGAATTACCCATTCTAAAGACTTAAACCTTGCCTGTGATATAAATAGGACCTGCTAGAGAGAGAGGTATGTATCCCAGAGACTGCCCCATCTCTGGAACAGGTTCCGCAGCCATGTGAAGCAGAGTACCTCTGCAACCCAATTCAAGTGCAACTTGGACAGTTGGATGGGGAACAGGAAATTCATCCCTGGTTTGGCACCTATGTCTCTAATGGGCAAAGGCAGTCTGTAAATGGTTCATCTACCAGAACCTGTCAGAGATTTGGGATGCATGGCTAGGCTTAAAAGGCCTTTGATGTCATTAGCCCAGTAAACAACTATGAACCTATGAAACGTAGTGAAATGTGAAAATAAATATGCCACTCTATTCACAAGAAATGAGAATTACAACAATGCAATCCCAGTAATAAAGGTAAAGATAACATTTGAGATAAGGCTATTGATAGAAATAGGAGCCTCTCTAAATATATAAGCAGATGATGTCTACAAAAGGTTAAGAGGTAGATTAAAATGCAGAAAGCAAGTACAAGAAAATATGCTGATAAATTAGCAATACTTCTCCCTTGAAAGGTTATTATGAATTAGAACAACTAGTGAAATGCAGAGTAACAAAATCCATATTCAGTGTACCAGAACAGTCTGGGTCAAATCTCCCGAGATATCCTACAGTCAAGTCACTAGGAATAACCCCAACGCTTAACAACATAAGCGTTGACCCTGACAAATGAATATAGTAAATGAAAAAGTGTGCTATTGTCTCAGTATATATCCCACCTGGCAGGAATATTCCGATCCTTGAAAACTTACTTTCCTGGGTGTCTCATAATATACCCTGTGAAACTATCCTGCTAGGAGATGTTAATATTGATTGGAGTACTCTTGATACCCACTCCCCTTCCCAAAGTGTCAACTTGTTTGGCTTTACTCAGCTAACTTATGACCTTAAAGACTACAAAAAAACTCCAATAAGGGCACAACACCTGATTGGATCCTAACCAAAAAACCCCACTTCTACCATAACCCTAGAACCCTTCCTGATGCCTCGAGTGATCACTTGCCCATCAGTATTCACAGATATACTCCCCAGCAAAATAAACCACATCTATACAAATTCTGCCGTAAACTTGCTGGTTTTAACCCACCATCTTCAATGAAATACTTTCCTCTATAAACTGGTCAAACCTACACTCACTTCCGCTCAATGATGCTGTACTCAAGTTCAATCATATCTTTCTATACATACTCGACTCACTAGTACCCCCTCGCAAAATAACAATAAAATCAAACTATGCCCCCTGGCTCAGTAAAGATATGCATACACTAATGCACAAAAGAGAGTCCGCCTGGAAAACCTGGCTAAAAACTAAATCCCTCTCACCACCAATTATTCAAACAAATAAGAACTCACACCAAAAAACAAATATGCAATGATAAAAAAGCTTTTTACCTCAAGGCACAGTCCACTCATCACTACAACCCCCAAAAATTCTGGAGTAATATTAACTCACTCCTTCACCCTGGTAAATCTCCAACCCCAAGCCCTTACCCCAACCTTGCAGACCAAGATACTGCCTCCCTCCTTAACCAGTTTTGTATTGATAGCATTAGTAAACTAACTAATTCCAACTACAACCCCCCCAAAAAAAACCTCCTCAAAACACAAATAATGAAACACGTTTCTCTCTCAGTCCTATCACTACCTCCTACATAAAGTCTATCCTCCTAAAATTCAAACCTTGCTCTCACTTTGCTGACAATCTCCCCACCACACTTTCTCAAAGTAGCAGCTGATATCATTGCCTATCTAGTTTCAGTTCTTATTAATAGATAAATCAGAGATGCCACCGTGCCCAACATCTGGAAGTCTTTCTACGTGATTCCCCTTCACAAAGGTGGCAACTCCACTGATCCCTCCAACTATAGACCCATAGCTATACTGTCCCAACTATCCAAAATCCTTGAAAAATACATACATAACCAGATACTGAAATTCCTCATCCACAATAACCTTCTTTCTCCTACCCAACATGGATTTCGACCAAACCACAGTATCTCTACTGCCATTGTATCCTTTACTCACACTATCACAGATGCTAGAGACAACAACAAAAAATGGTCTCTTCTCTTTTCTTTGACATTTCAAAAGCATTTGACAAAGTATAACTCTCCAAATTACTAAACAAACTGGCTGACTTAAACATTTCCACCTCCACTCTCTCTTGGATCTCCAGCTATCTCTCAGACAGACTACAGTCTGTCAAATGGCAGTCCTCCTATTCTACATTTCTACCTGTTCACACTGGTGTACCTCAGGGCTCTATCCTGGGACCCCTTATTTTAAACATCCTTACCAATGACCTCCATTCTTCCACTGCCCACTCTACCCTAATACAGAATGCAGATGACTCTACTGTAATCACATCTTCAAGCTCAATCTCACAACTTCATACACTTACACAAAAAATCTTTCCTTTCAGTGGAAAGCTGGCTTAATGAAAATCAACTTATTCTGAATCCAAAAAAAAAACAAAACTCCTCTTCTTCCTTCTCAAGACTAGTGATCACCTAAACCTCTCCTTCTCTATCACTTCCCTAAATAGAACCATCATTAACACTGAAACCCATACAAAATTACTAGGGATGACAACTGATGACCAACTAGAATTTGACTTGCATATCCAGCAATCAATTAAGAAAACCAACCAAAAATTTGGCCTTTTATATTGTAATAAAAAATGTATATCTCCCAGTACCAAACTATCCCTGGTATAAGCCTACTTACTTCCAAGTCTCCTCTATGCAGCCCAAGTGCATACTAACCTTCAGTCCTACCTGCTCTCCAAACTGGAACAAACTTATAACAAAATTGCTAAATTTGCAGCTGACTTGCCTAATTCAACCCACCATTGCCTTGCTCTTAATAAACTACACTGGACTAAACTTCCCCATCAACTCAAATTATCTCAACTCCGTATGACCCACTTCCTTCTCAATAGACCTAGTGCTTGTCCCTCTCTCTCCAGTCTAATCACTTATTATACCCCTTCCCACCCCTTACGCAGTGCTGCCAAATTCCTTCTCCAAACTTATAGCTCCAGAATTAACATTAGTCACCTTCTATATAAATCCTCCATAACAAAATCCTGGAACAACCTCCCTGCCTAACCACTTCAAAAAAGAACTGAAGAACTTTTTCTTTAACACTTGGCTATGCCCCTGCCATGACCCAACCTAATCCTGATTCTACCAACTATTATCTATTGTATCTCTATCTTTGAACAGTATCTCTGGTGGCTATGTTCAGTCTAGCTAATGAACTATATATTCTGTATGGAAGGTACCATGTTTACATTTTTATATTTAATTGTTCATTATTAAGTTTTTCTGTCTTACTATGTCATATACATATATTATAAAATTGCCTATTGACTTGGATGCTTATACTAATGTAAAACCAAATTGCATTTGTCTGCATTGGAGCTTTTCTCCTTGGGTCTCCACTGAAAATGGGCCAGTGCTCAGTTGGACTAACCCAGTTAACAAACGTGAAATAAATAAATATAGTAACTTACATGAAGACAGTGAGAAGTTAAAGAATTTCATCGCCTAGTTAAACATAGACAATAATTTAACACATATAGCCCAGCCACATAAAATAATACATTTTCACCATATAAAGAAAGTAGGAAAAAGGACATAAATGAGATGTCAGATTGTGCCCATTGTTACACCAAAAGAAAATGGAGTTTGTGCTGTTTTGAGGGTAGCCAACAAACAACTATCGAGAGACAAGGCTCTTGGACCCTATAGTGAGAGAAGGTTATCGACAGCTTGAGGTATACTAGGAAAACAGAAAAATGATTACCCTTTTAATACAGATAGGACTAGCTAATAAGATAATAAGGCTAATCTTTACTGCATCATAGATATTCTATGCTGCAGTACAGAAGGTCATTCAAGATATCATGAATTTAAGAAACTTACAATGATGATTTAATATTCTATGGAAGAAAGAAAACACATAATGCAGACTAAAATGGATCTAATAGGCTGAAATAAAATGGGCTGACACCGAGTGACCACAAAATGTGAATCTGCTAAGACTGAACTTACATTTTATGGTTTCATTGGTTTCATTTTATCATGCAAAGGGATATCACCTGACCATTTAAGACAAAAGAAACATACAAATGCCAAAGCAGTGAGAAACTAGTTATGGCTAATTATATCTCTGGGTTTATGAAAGACTTCACATTGCCACAGCACCATTAAGAGAACGTATAAAAAGGATGTGATACTGAAGTGGGCTGAGAAACAGCAAGAAGCCCTGGAAGAGTTAAAGGCCTTAGCTCAAAGGTTATAATTGCATCACATTGAAGCATACAATACAGAACAAAATATCAGTTCAGCAGGTATGGGGCCAGTTCTGAGGCAGGTCCAGTGGATAATAAGCAAAGTAAAACTACCTGTCTCAGCCTCCATTGCTTGATGTAGGGAAAAGAAATTCCTATGCAGACAGAGAAACACAGAATGAGTAAGTAAAAATGTTCACATGCACTTCCTTGAAAAGGTTTTACAGTAATTACTGACCAGATGAATCAGCTCCAAAATAAAAAAAAATCTGAATTTAGATGAAAAGGTTGGTTGCTAAGATTGTATTGCATTGTATGTATTAAGACATCCTATATTCTCTATGGTAATGGAAAAGAGGTGGAAAATTGATAAGTACTGTGTGAATGTAACACCTGTGCTTGCAGCCATAAGAACTCTCGCCCTGAAAGGGAGAGAAATAGTAAAAGGATGTCGTATTGTGTTTCCAGAAGTGAAGCGTTTTGAATTTGTGAGCACAGCATAAGAAAAACAAGAATGACACAGATGCTGAGAATTTATAAGACAAGAAAAGTATAAAGATAAGATAACTGTTTCAGGAAAAGGTAATATGGGATATGAAACATTTAAACATGAGTGAGATAACTGTTATAATAAATGGTAACCGTTTATTAAAAGGGGGAAGACTCATAATTTCTAAAGTACTACAGAAAATTGTTTCCTAAGCCAGTTCCCAGCAAAATAACAGTATACCTGATAAGGTATTTGGGTTACCAAAAACAACATGGATGAATATCAGTACACACGTTGTCTATCTACAGCAAATACAACATGATTATAATGATATGTGAGTATTCAAAACTTCCTGTAGTTCATCTTCTTGTATCCGGACCATCTCATAGAGTTTTGCTAGACCCAGACGAGAGCCTTGCAATGACTGGAATACAGGCCTACAAGATCAGCTGATGGCCCTGCCTTTAACAGTTCCAGATTCAAACAGTCCAGTGAAACACAGAGTAAGTAAACAAGGAGGGTCACTCTATGGCCTAAGCTGTGGCACAATTGAAAGATTTATGATAAACATAAACGCAATAAGAATTGCAAACTGCAGAAATTCCAAACATTTAGGAACAAGTACAACAGTAGGCAATCTGATGTTTATGGATGAACTCAGACATAAAATACCAAATGTGGGTGAGCTGAAGTTCATGCCAGATGAATGGGAAAAAAGGGATTTATTTATTTATTTATCTATTTATTATTTGTCTATATTGACTGGTAAAAATCTGACTGGGTAAAACTCATTTTCAGCAGAGGGCTGAGGACAGAAGCTCCACATTTAAGTTACACATGTACATTTATAATCACAGGGTAAAACATCTATACATGAACTTATTTACATGATTTTTAAATATTTTTACATTAACGTAGCATTTTAACACAAAAAACAAGAGAGTAATGAACATAAATTGGCTAATTATTGAACAAAGTAATAACATACAATAACAATTAATATACTAGAAACATGATGGCTGCAGTGAAAATATCATACTGGGGTGTTTTTGAGTTTGGTAATAATTTGCAGACAGACAAGTAGAATGCAGCTTAATAAATGATAAGAGAGCTAGATGAGAGAATAAGTTATGGAAATGAGTGAGAAGATAAATAGAGGAAGAATTGTAGCTGGTGGTGGGGTGTGAGAGAAGGAGGAAAAGTAGTTTATGAAATTAGTGCAGTATGAGGAGGAGTGATGAGGTACAAAAAGATTGGTAAGCAAAGTGGCTGTAAGAGTTGGAGAAAAGTAATCTGAGTAAAGCTAGCCAGGTGAACAGGAAGAATAAAGACATCTTTGGCATAGGTGCTGTTAAACAAAGTTAAGCAAAGTTTTGAAACTAAAAGAGAAAATACCTCCAACAGGATAAACAGCAGGAACTTCCCAACACAGCAAACGTTCGAGTAAAAAACAGAAAGAAGTTCCAACAACCAAGGCAGTTGAGATAAGACAAATTTAATTACACAGTAAGTGCTTTCAAACACAAGGTTCTTTGTCAGACTGAATAAAAATCACCATCCAATTCAAGTTTTTAAACAGTTACACAGCCAATAAAAACACTGTAACAATCATCTAACTAAATCCCTGGATTTCAAGATGGGCCTTAAAGAGACCTTGTCATTTAACCCTGGTTTCCTGTAAGCACACAACTTGCAGATCCAGTACAGTTCCCTCTCTTCTGTAAAATTAACAAAATCATCACCTCTTAGTCCCTTGTACACTATTTCCACCACTTTAAATTTAAAACAATGTGAAGAGCCTAGCTCAAACACATGCTTAGCAAGAGCATTTGTTAAATCTGCCCTTTTTATAGCATACTTGTGTTCACGGATCCGTTCATAAACATTCTGTTTGATTTAACCAAGTAGAAACTTTCACATGCTGTATGTGCTGCTAAGTAAATGATGTTTCTAGTTTTGCAATGTGCAAGACGTGATTGATAATGATATCTTACACACTTTTACATTTATGGTTTTACAATTGATAAAAGCCGCTGTGTGGCTTGGTAACATTAATAATTTTACTGAGTTGAATGAATTAAAGTGGATGATATGTTTGAAGGCAGACAAAGAGTTTGGACTTAATGTGTGTTAGACCCTTAAAATCGGTGCTGAAAGCCTGCCCAATTAAGTGATTTTATTAGATTATTGAGTAGTTTTTACTATAAATTTGTGAGTAGTTTTTTACTGTAAATTTGATTGTGCTTAGTTCATTTGTATTAGGTCTGATGAAGTGCTACCATAGCATGAAAGCGCTTACCATTTCTGTTTTGTTATTTTAATAAAGTGTACAGTGTTTTTAAGCCTTTTGCTGCATCCTTTTTGTTTTGCTTCTGATGCTGTTGTTCTGAGGGATTTATCACATGTTTCTTCCTGGTGGATAATATAAATGTCACAATGAGACACTGGAAATTACCACTTTCAGATAACATTCTCATCCTGGCCTTTTGTACTCATCTCTAGTCGCATCTATACTCCTATTGTTACCTCCCTGTCTTAAACCCCATTTGCTGCCATCATCCTGCAGGATTATTGATATGATTTTTCCCACTTGTGCTGATCAAGCATCAGCCTTCTGTGTTTACTTAGTGAGTCATCATCCAGGCAGTCATGAAGGTTGCTTGATCCCTAACTCAATGTATGCTCAACCCTCTCCATTTATACAGTTAGGGGCACCTCAGCCAATATCCTGAGGCACTGACTCCTCCCCAGACCAGATTCACCCATATTTATGGGAGGATCCTAATTATAGGATGAGACACTGAATCATAGGGACTGTAATTATTAAATATGTATTGCAGGGGTGTTTGTGATATGGCCCTAAACCTTGAATCCCTCAGTTTCTGAGGCATAGTGCTGGAACACCAGCTTCCTCAGCATATGCACTCTTAGGCTACAGTGTGAGGAGCTTGGCAAGCATGAGCACATCATGCACTAATGCTGCTTGCAAAAACAACTGTGGGTGCCTGTCCTCTGCTAGGCATCAGTAAGACAGCAGGCCTGGCAACCTGCCTTACCCAAGGTATAGAAGCTGTTTACTCAAACCTCCACAGCAGGTTCCTGTAAGACTAAGCGCACTAACTGATTCTAGTTAACCTGCCTTACCCGAGATATAGAAGCTGCTTACTAACACCCTCCACAGCTGGTTCTTCTAACACTCAGCTCACTAACTGATTCTAGTTAACCTGCCTTACCCGAGGTATAGAAACTGCTTACTCACACCCTCCACAGCTGGTTCCTCTGACACTCAGCACACTAACTGATTCTAGTTAACCTGCCTGACCTGAGTTACAGAAGCTGTTTACTCTCATCTTTCACAGCTATTTCTTCTAACACTCAGTGCACTAACTGATTCTAGTTAACCTGCCTTACCCGAGGTATAGAAGCTGCTTACTCACACCCTCCACAGCAGATTCCTCTAACACTCAGCTCACTAACTCATTCTAGATAACCTGCCTTACCCCAGGTATAGAAGCTGCTTACTCACACCCTCCACAGCAGGTTCCTCTAACACTCAGCGCACTAACTGATTCTAGTTAACTTGCCTTACCCCAGATATAGAAGTTGTTTACTCTCACCCTTCACAGCTGGTTCCTCTAAGACTCAGCGCACTGATTCTAGGTTAATCTAGATTAATCTGGGACTCAGGCAGGGCTTTATTCCTCTGTACTGCTGAGCCAGATCATCTCTATAGAGCTTGATCTTATAAGCATGGCCGTTACAGGACCAGGAAGCATCATTTATGTCTGAATGGAGGAAATTGGTAATCATTCACTTCATCAAACAATACAGCTGGCCTATCTCAACAGAAGCAGAGTGAACTAACTCGATGGAAAAAACTACACACACGTTCGCATATGCATACACACACACACACACACACATACACACACACACATATATATATATATATATATATATATATATAGATATATAGATATATATTTTATATATATATATATATATATATATATATATATATGTGTGTGTGTGTAGCTCAAAATATCGATAAGTCAAAATATCAACAACTCATAATAATGATATGTTTTAATGCAGAGGGGCAAGCCACCCCATGCACACCCTCTGCTAATTATATATACCAACTCTGGGATCATGCAAAAGTGGGGAAAAGAAAAATTCACCTTTTCAACATGTTGACTTTTTAACATTTTGACTTTCAGTATTTTGAGTTTTCAGTCAAATGGATGACACGTGTATGTGTGTGTGTGTGTGTGTGTGTGTGTGTGTGTGTGTGTGTGTGTGTGTGTTTGTGTGTGTGTTTGAGTGTGTTTGTATATATATATATATATATATATATATATATATATATATATATATATATATATATATATATATACAGAATGATATAGATATAGATAGATAGATAGACAGATATGGATTTGTGTCCATATAGCAAAAAATCAACAGATCGAATTGCAATTGATCAAACACACCTTTTCAATCACCAGCCAATTGAAAACTGCAAAAAAATGTGTTTTTTGCAGGGGGCAAGCCCCCCACACTTTCCTAATTATATATACCAACTCCATGATTGTACTATGGTGGAGAAAAGACAAAGTATCTGATCCCCACTGTACTATGATCTGGTATGTGTGATAAGCTGCCATTCAACCAATTCAACCGCCTTTTTTTCAATTCGATAAGTTGATTTGTCAATGAATAGTATGTCTTATATATGTACATACATATATATATATATATATATATATATATATATATATATATATGTGTGTGTGTGTGTGTGTGTGTGTGTGTGTGTGTGTGTGTGTGTGCCTGTGGGAGTATATCCTGGAGAAATAGGAGAAACTTCAAAATAAATTGAATTTATATTGGGCAAAATTTTTTGCAGCTCAAAATATGCAAATGAGCATATAATCAATAAGAAACACTTAACTTAAGTTTTTGGGATTTTTGAAGACTCTAGGATCCTGGCTAAAATCAGCATTCTTAAATAAGTAAGACAGCCAAAAATTCAATCAAACGACTTAATGATCAACTTAACCAAAGCTTATTTTTCTCTTCATGTGGGCTCCAGCCTCTCCACCCTCACTGTTTATTATAATCAACTCTGGTATCTCTGCATCTTTGAGGCAGAAAGAAGAAAACATTTTAGAGTGAAAGTCTTCCTCAGTTCAGATTTTTGGCTATAGTTCTATTTTTCCGATTTTTCCAGTCTGCAATTAAAATGATGTCTTATTTCCATTTCAGGTTAACACTATTTCAGAAATCTCTAATTAAAAACCAAAAACGCACGTAGCCACAAAGAAAAACACAACTGGCAGAGAAACCAAAAGGTGAAATCAGCAAGGCTTCAAAAAATAGCGTAACCAATCGATTTTAATATCCGCTTTCGTCCTGGGACTTCATCAGAATAATTAAAGCTTAAAAACTCACATTTAAATACAAAACGTTAAATTAATAACAATGACTGATTGGCCAAACAATTAAACAATAAAAACCTTGTTAATAGAAAACTATTAGAAAACTAATGTCTAAGTTAAAAACATTAAATGTGTTTTATACAAAAAAAGTAGAAATAGATATTTTGTCTTTATCAATATTGTACAAGTCACTATTTAAAAAACATTTAATGTTAACTGCATCGTTCAACCCAGGGTTTTTATCAGCATGAAGTTTAATCTGCCATCTAGCTTCTCTCTGTTCAACTAACTTTTTAAAATCACCCCCTCTCAGATCAGAATGAACTACCTCTAACACTGTGAACAAGAATTTTTTAAAATTCGAGCATTGTGTTGAATGTCTGAAAAGGGCACTATTTTCATTTTTAGTTTTAATATTATATACATGTTCCACAATACGTGTGTGTAGGCTCCTTGTAGTCATCCCTACATAAAATGCAGGGCATGAACTACAGAGGCCTAAATAAACTACACCTTTAGTCTTACATGTTACATGTTCAGGAACAGAAAAAGTAAGATCTATACTCTCTAGCATAATCATAGGTCCTTTGGCTATAAACCTACAAGTGCTGCAGTTATTACAAGGAAACATACCCTTAACCGTGGAACATTGAGGTCCTACTCTAGAAGAATGTTGTTCTAGTGCTTTTTTGATGTTAAATGAATTCCTATACACAAAAAGAGGTTTGTTACCTAACACCTCATATAAATCAGAATTACCATGAATAATCTTCCAATTTCTGTGTAAAATGTCACAGATCTGTTTATTATTGATACTCATGTCTAAGGAACACACCAAGTTGTAATTATTTACAGTCCCAAAGGGCACAGTATTTGAAGTCACATTGTTCTCTTCCACTAAAATAGCTCTGTAGTGTGATTGCCTTTTCTCCAAAACTTCACTTATAATGGAGTTTAACAGGTCTGGGTCATAACCCCTAGAAAGAAACAAACCTTTTATAAATTCAAATTCTGTAACTAGATCTTGAGCCCCTGTTGTCATCCTACAGGCCCGAATAAACTGTCCTTTCGGAATGTTACGTTTGACGTGTGTAGGATGTGCACTAGAAAAATGGACGTAGCTATTGGTAAAAGTTTCTTTTCTATGAATCTTGCTCTGAAACCTCCTCATGTGGGCATCCCACCACAAGTGGACATCTAAAAAATTAATAGATGTACCTACACTATTAAGGGTAAATTGTAAAAACCCCCCAGTGTTGTTTAACTTCTGTAAAAATTGATGAACTGTGTTAACATCTCCTTCGATAATGAACAGGAGATCGTCCACAAAGCGACAGTAAAACAAAACACCAAAGTCCTTTGTAACTGTGCTTAAAATACTGTCCTCCCACCATGACATCACCAGATTTGCATATGTAGGGGCCGCAGATGACCCCATGGCAACACCCCTTTTCTGTCTGTAGAACTTATTTCCAAATAGAAAAAAATTATTCTCTAGTAATATTTCTATAAATCTACAAACAGTAGAAACCTGTCCAGTTTTTATATACTTATTTTTACCAAGAATGTAACGTATAGCTTCTACTCCTTCATCATGAGGGATACACGTAAAAAGTGAGATAACATCAAGTGTAAAAATAATGTGCTGATCTGACTCAAAATTCTCATGAATTGAACTCCCCTTAATTTTCCTTAGAAAATGCCAGGAGTCTTGAAGAAATGAGTCAGTAGCAACTACTAAAGGACATAATATAGCATCAATAACCTTCGCTATCCCTTCGGTCACTGAATGGGGAGCAGAAACAATGGGTCGAAAAGGTGGATCTACTTGATTCTTATGAGTTTTAGGAATTCCAAAAAGGACACCTATTCTAGGTTTATCAATCAAACAAAAATCGTAAACCTCTAAAGAAATTTCACCTGACATTAATGCATCATATAAAAAGGAATAAATAAGCCTTTCCCTTTTCTTGATATCAAAAAGTTTAATAATTTCATACTCATCTTCATTTTCTAAAAGTTTCAACATCTTAACATTGTATACCTCCTGGGACATAATCACAATATTCCCACCTTTGTCACTCCGCATAAAGCGGGTGTCATGACTCATTTGTTTTAAATTGTTAAAGGCCCTTCTTTCGTCTATAGTTAAATTATGTTGCTGTCTGATGTTATTACCAAGGAGAGAATGTATTTCTTGTAAACAGATGTCTTCAAAAATTTTTAGGGTGTGTATTAATGGAGGGTTAAAGTTGGAAGATTTATTTAACTTTTTTTCTTTACATTGAACACCCTCTAAAATGTAAGCTAAGTTTAATCTTCGTGTGTATTTTTTAATATCAATTATAGTTTTACATAGATCAGCTTTCTTAGTGGGTATAAAATTAAGCCCTAATCTAAGAATTTTTAACTCATTAGGCTCCAATACGTGATCGGTCAAATTAATAATATCAAAGTTGGTTGGTTCAACACTGTCATGATTCATATCTCTTCTCCCGAGGAGTTTGAATTCAGAAATGTCCTGCTTCTTGTAAAAACAGTTTTCTTGGTAGCTACAGGTTTTTTGGCTAAAAAAACATTATTCCCTGAATTAGTTGCATTTACATCATTTAAAACATTGTCAACATTAACATCAACATTAACATCATTGTCAGTCTCTGAGTCCAAGTCGACGTTGTCAATTAAAACACATGGAACATTTTCCAGTAATTTTAATTTTAATTACTATTTCAGAAATCTGATTAATTCTGAGTGCAAGATTCCAAAACAACCTATGCTTTCTATGAAGTCTAGAAAATTCCAAATTTATTTTTGTGGCAATGTCTTTGTAGATATTTTTACACCATGAAAAGATCTGGGAAAATGTTTCCTAGAGCAGTAAATGTTTGTTGTAGATGTAGAGTAAGCGAGCAAGGTGGTTGGGAACACATATTTCTAGATATTCCACGAAGGGGCTTAATACTCTCCCAAGGGCAATTATGAAAAGTAAAGTGGAGATAACTAAGAGAATTAGTTGGAATCTTCAAAATGTCTAAGCATCAGACAGAAATGGCTAGTCTGATAATGCTAAAAAACAATTACGAGAAACTGAAAGAACAGATTAACACTGCGATTACAGGATGATATGGAGGTGCTAGATGAAATGTCAGTTAGAAGGAAGACGAATGAAGGGGAAGGTAAGACAGGGCAAGTGGTTTCCATGGCTGCAAAATAAAGATTAACACTAAGACTAAGAAGGGGGATCTGTGTTCAGCCAGAATTTCCAGTAGCAAAAGGTTGTACAAAAATTTGTGAGTAATCATTTAGCATACATTGCCCTGGGAGAAAAAAACATCCAGTGATGGGATAGGGGCTCTGGGCAAATATACAGACAATGAAAGGTTAGTCAACAGCTTTAAAAAAGAACTGTTTATAGTGTTCTGTGAACAAATCTGAAAGTTTGATTGCTCCAGTTATAGTTTTTCAGTTATTTTTCTTTTCATATTACTGTGTAATTTATACCCTACCTAGTTTCTTCCCTCACTTCCATTTCTTTGAATTTCTAAGAAATAATCACATGATGCATTATCTATCTGACAAACCCACTAATACACCTCTTCAAGTGTTCACTATTCAACATCTACTAACAAATAAGTATCTTTTATACTATAATAGTTGCCTCACTTTCATATGAATGTAATATAATTAGCAAATGTATGTGCAACAGTTAATGTATATTATACCATGATCCCCCCAAAACGTGCACGCTGATTGGCCAGCGTGCCCGTTGTAAATCGAGTTATACTAATGGAAAAAGGTCCGGTCGCCCGGACTTTTTTCCATTAGTATAACTCGTTTTAAACACTGTCTCGCTATGTTAAATGGGTTTAACATAGCGAGACAGCTTTAAAATAAGCAACGGAGATCTCTGTTGCTTATTTTAAAGCTGCCTCGCTATGTTAAACCCATTTAACATAGCGAGGTGTTAAAAACGGAGAAAAGATCTCCGTTGCTTTTTTTAGTTAAGCTATGTTAAATGAGTTTAACATAGCGAGAGTTTTAAAATAAGCAACGGAGATGTCCGTTGCTTATTTTAAAACTGTCTCGCTATGTTAAACTCATTTAACATAGCAAAACACTAAAAAAAAAGCAATGGAGATCTTGCTTTCTCCGTTGCTTTTGCCCACAGCTCTGATGTACTGCGCAGGCACGCAGTAGATCAGAACTGCCGCGATGCCAGGCATCTGCGGAAGGGCAGTAAACAGGCATTATACTATGCCATTATTTAAGAAAAGTAATAGTTTCTTTTCTTAAATAATGTCATGGTATAATAGCAATAACCCACGCCTGGGTGTGGGTAATGCTAAATTTACCCACGGTTGGCTTGGGTAAATTTAGCATTGGGTAAATTTAGCATTACCCACACCCAGGCGTGGGTTATTGCTATATTATTTCATGCCTGTTCTGATATATTACTGAATGTCTTTAAAATGTTTGCGATTTGTTGGAGCTTTCTCCCTGGGCCTCTGCTGAAAAGGGTTTTTTGACCAGTCTGACAAACCCAGTAAACAAAAGCAAAGTAAAATAAATAAAAATAAATCCATGTAATTATGTTTGCTGCATCATTGTCATTGTAAACTGATATTCATTAAATTATAAGAATTTAAAAAAATCTGTGCTTGAGACAATCCTGCACAGTATTTTGTGTATAACAAATATGGTTGCAATGGTATGAAGCCGGGCAATAAATCAAAGGCATTTTGGTGTAATGTCATTTCAGGGAAAAAGATTTCTCAAACGCAGTTTTAGCAACAGTACAGAATTCACATTTTACTCTACTGTTGTGCAACTTTGAAGTAGGCATGTTTACCTTTGGATGATATGGGGTGTCCCTGTAAATGGTATTTGTATTGAGGCTTGTCCCCTGCAAAATAATCTATAATACAAGTTTGCTGAAATTGCTTTTGGAGAAACATTTTCAAGAGTATTTACATTCAAGGGAAAATGTGTCGATCCCGATTCCATAAGATGGCTTGCATGATTTTTTGTACAAATAAGAAAACGTGCAAGCCATTATGGGTAGTCACTGCCCTCCAACACAGCTTTCCCAAACAGCTGTCCTTACCACTATTCCAGTCTAGGAAGGAAGTACTGGAGGAGCACATTGTGAAAAGATAGTGTGGTCTGCTGAAACCTGTCACTGCTATAACCTTGACAGTGCCTCAATGGTAATAAGTGAGAAATAAGACAATATGGATGCCTTTCAATATATAGATGACAGCACTACTGTGTTGTGGGGCAAGTGCCATACATAATTTGGTGTCAATGCCCAGTAGAATGTCCATTTCTAACAGGCGACCCCCCCATACTGGAATAAGTAAGAATCTCTTCTGGTGGTGTAGTTCCCAGATGCATAACATGTTTCTGAACTGCATTCATCTTCTTAAGTGCAGTCAGCCTTTGCAGAGCAGTAGTATGGGTCTTTGGTGATTACAGTTCTAAATGAACCTACAAGTCCTGGAATATACAGTAGGACTGCAGTCAGCCTATGCAGGGCAGTAGTATGGGTCTTTGGTGATTACAGTTCTAAATGAACCTACAAGTCCTGGAATATACAGGAGGACTGCAGTCAGCCTATGCAGGGCAGTAGTATGGGTCTTTGGTGATTACAGTTCTAAATGAACCTACAATTCACGGAATATACAGGAGGACTGCAGTCAGCCTATGCAGGGCAGTAGTATGGATCTTTGGTGATTACAGTTCTAAATGAACCTACAAGTCATGGAATATACATAAGGACTGCATTTTTTCTTGGTCCACACAAGTAATTCACTATCAGACAGTGGCGTACATTATACCACTTCCTTTCAGAACCCAGCTCTAAGACTTCCATATTCACAGATCTGATGCTGATGTAGAAATATTAAAATATTTTTACACAAATGTGCTAAACCATTACTAGCATACCATAGTGCACAATTTGCCATTCACACAGCTTAGCAACTCTAACAGCTTTCCTGTGCCACTTTTCTAAAGAACACAAATGTTTCTAACATGCTCTGGTACCAGTAAATCACCTGAAGTACGTGTTCCTTTATTATCAATAGTTATTCATCCCACACCCCTGTATTGCACTACACTCTTCAACAAGCATATTTACACCTAGCCTTAGACCTACACCATTAGTTTGTGATAAAACACATACCTGGTCTATATTACCAGATATATATTCTGAGAACTTGTTTAAATACTTGCAGCTACAATAATAGTTCATAGATTAGTATTAAGCTAACTGCCCTTTCAAGCCTAGCCAATTATCCCTTGTGAGACTCAAACCCTGCAGCTTGTGTTTGTAAGGCAAACACCTTAACCATTAGGCCACCCTTCCAACAGCTTTTGCCATATTTATGTTTACTGTAGCAGAATACATGTTCAAAAGCTAGTAACTCAGGAAGTAAGGAAATATGCATTAGTTCTGTAAACACTGTGTTATTCTGCATAAAATTTCTACAGAATGAATGTTTCATAGGCTAGATGCTTTCAAAATAACTCTGATATATGGTTTTCTTTTTTATGTGTACCAAGTCTGACAAGGAAACACAAACATTTGTTCCTGTTTAATAGTGCTTGCTAAAACAAAATAAGACAGGTGGGTACTGTAAGTCAAAAGAATTACCCAATATGCGGATTGCTATAAAATAAGCTGAGTTTCATGTATATAAATACTCATCTTTGTGATAATAAGCAAAAAGAGGCAAATCAGTATTTTCATATTTATTAACAAAATAATGTGAACAGAGCCTGTCTCCATGGCAGAGATGGATGGAGCACTTACTGTGGCCCTGGTGACTGTGGTTTGATTAGCAACCCTGGCACTGCAGGACCAGGCAGTAACGGGCAGTAACACAGTAAGTGCAGGAGTACCACAGTGATTAAGTATATGAGTTACAGAGTGAGGATGTACAGGAGTAACAAAGTCAGCACATACTGCAGTAACACAGTAAACAGAGGAGTACCGCAATGAGGATGTATAGTAGTAACAAAGTGAGGATGTGCAGAAGTATCAGAGTTAGCAGTTATTGCAGTCACACAGTAAGTACATGGGTACTACAGTAAGTAAGTACATGAGTAAAAGAGTGAGGAAGTACAGGAGTAACAAAGTGAGGATATACAGGAGTATCATAGACAACAAGTATTGCAGTCACACAGTAGTACAGGAATACCACAGTAAGTATATGAATAACAGAGTGAGGAAGTACAGAAGTAACAGAGTCAGCAAGTACTGCAGTCAAAAATAAGCACAGGAGTACTATTATGAGCAAGTACAGGAGAACAGTGTGAGGACGTACAGGAGTAATGGAGGTAGTAAGTACTGCAGTAAGAAAAAAAGTACAGGAGTACCACAATAAGGAAGTATGTGAGTACCAGAGTGAGTAAGTATAGGAATAACAGAATGAGGAAGTACAGGAGTAACAGAATGAGGAAGTACAAGAGTAACAGAATCAGCAAGTAGTGCAGTCACAAAGTAAGCACAGGAATAATATAGTAAGCAAGTACAGGAGTAAAAGAGTAATGAAGCACATGAGATCAGACTGATGATGTGCAGGAGTAAAAGAGTTAATTACTGCAGTAAGACAGTAAGTACAGGTGTACCACAATGAGGAAGTACATGAGTACCAGAGTGAGTAAGTATAGGAGTAACAGAATGAGGAAGTACAGGAGTAACAGAATGAGGAAGTACAGGAGTGCCACAATAAGGAAGTACATGAGTAATGGAGTGAGGAAGTAGAGGAGCAATATAGTAGGTAAGTGCAAATGTAATATAGTGCATTAAGTACAGCAGTACCATAGTGAGCAAATGTAGGTGTAACATGACTTCACTAACAAAAAGTCCTCTTAAACAGGCCAACATCCCAAATCCATTCAGAAGAACAACAGCTGCAGGCTACAAAATAAAAAGAAATCCCAGTCTGGACAGCTTAACAGCACTGCTTATATGTTTATAAAATCTAAATGCCAGAAGAACTCTATACCACTTGAATGTAGAAAACATGATTCCATAAAATGAAACAGCGCAGCAAATCATGCACTGGGAATGCAATTATGTAATACTAAATTAAAAAGTAGCAATATCCTAGATAATTCATTAAAATTAAATAACGATATACAGAAATGAAGCCATGAAGCAATATCCAGATCACAAGACTACTCTACTCAATCCTGCAGGGGCAGAAATGAACACTAATTCAATAATATTTACCTGACCAAACAAATCCAATTGCAAATTTTCACAAATGAAATAATACTGGACAGCGGAAAGAAAATGACTAACTTGTAAAACTGACCATGTTTCCAAGTCAGGAACTACCACTTTTGAGACCAGCAAGTCCTCTTTCCATCCACTATCTGACAAGCCATTAAGCCATTAGCACAAGCAGTGTTACAGTTCTGGAACTGTTTCAGTGTTTACTGTGTGAGAGGAGTCAGGGACTATGATGGAGGTAAAAGATTTAAGTGTGAGAAGAAAATCCTTTTACTGTAATCAAACATTTTTGGTATATATGAACTGGAATTACCTGGCTTTTATGTCTTTATATGTATTCATTTTTACAGGTACAGTTACTGGGTCTTTCTTGTTGCAGTTATTAGTCAATACTGTATACTTCTTGCTTACTATGCTGGACCCAAGTTATACTCTTTATGTTACTTGACCATGTGGTTTGAAAGAATGCAACTGATATCAATGTCTAATTGATTATACAGCCTTCAGTGCTTGTATGGTCTCAGTGCTCTCCAGATACAGATCGGTAAGGGCAAAAATCAGTGATATTCTGTCTTTTTATCAGCTGCTTACAGTCTATAGCAACCTATCCACTTTTCTTACATTTCCCTGTGCTGAAACAACTATTGTCCCCTGTCTTTTCTACAACTAACTCATAGTTTTATTTTATTCTGAGGCAGAGATAAGATGTTTTTGCAATAATAGTTGCTCAATTACCTCATTGACACAAGCGCAATTTAAGAACTGTGCTGCTTTAGTGAACAGTGTTGGAAGTATATTACTCCTTGGGGTAATGTGAAGGGGAGATTAAAATACGTAGTTGTAAAATCTTCTTACTCTGTGCTTTGTGTTGAACAGAAAAAGTTGATTTTACCATAGGCCCTTCATGTTGTTTTGCTGCAAGGTCCCTTTTTAAATGAATATGCAGGAATGGACAAGCAGCGCATTTTTCTTCATAATGGAGCTATCTGGAGCTTGTGAGTGGATTGTGCTGCACAGTTCTCCAAATACTAATTTCCTTAATTGTGGACTTAGTTCAGAGCACAGTTGCACCAAATAATGCACAGGGGGTCCTTCTTAGAAGTGCAACATCCATAATGACAAATCCTGCAAATAGAAACATAAAATGCAACTGTTGAGTTAATATAGTAAATCCTGAAACTCACTGTTATACCATTAAAGTGTTAAAGTCTCCCTCTCACCAATACCTTCATAACTCAAGAGCACTGTACCTCAAAGTAAGAGGAACACTCTGAAACACTCTGAGGTTTTGCATCTTTGGACTTGATATGTAGCAGACATATTTTCACTTTGTCTCACATTTGTAGGATCACAGTTGCAGTCACCGCAGTTTAAAAAGAAACCCATGCAGAGTGCTCAGTACCCTTCGAAGTGATGAAGTACACAGGCTTTACTGAAACTTCAGAATGATTGTATCATCTTATAAGGAAAGTAGTAATCCCTTAGAAGTGATTGCCTAAAGTAGTGTCTCTCAATCAACTTACCCAAGTTTATATCCACTAGTACATTAGACGAGAAGCCATAATTGTTTACAAAATGACTTAAATGACTCTGTCTTAATAGCACCCAGCTACTTAACAAGCAGAAAGTGTAGGGAATTCCAGAATCATTATAAATAACATTTAAAAAGCAGCAGTAAGCGAAGCAGCAAATCCAGTGACTTTTTGTTCCTTGACCCTTCTGATCAATATTTCTAACAAAATTCATGCTACCTTGTTTTTTCAAGTCCCTGGTCTGTTTTTATCAGCAGTAGTCCACAGCTGCACACATAACTTACCAGGAAGGTTCCTTCGAGCTAATTACTTTGACTGCCTCAAGTGCCATGAAAAGCCCTACCAATGCACTCACCTTACTTTTGCTGTGTATAAACATCTCTTGTTAAGGCAGTTAAACAAGCCTATATGAACAGCTTCCATCTCTCCATGATTCAGATTAAGAGACTTTACACTAAAAACATGCACCTTAAGCCACAAAATGGCTGAAACATATGAAACATTAAAAAGTACAGCATGGGAAATCACCTTCCAGGTAAATGGGTTCCCATATCATTTCAATATCTCAAATATTCTATGCAAGATGCCACAGCTGTGTTAGATAACTAGAACTTAGTCAATTCAGTTTTAATGCATGACACCTTTGGTAAGACACCTGACTCAAAGTTGCACAAACATTTTTCCTATGGCTGCAATGCTGCTGTGGTTTATAACAAGAGACAAAATAGTGCATGTGTGTAAGAGAAGAAGACTGTGTGTTGCATGCTTTGTGGTATGTAAATGTGAAAATATTGTCTGGGAACTTTAGTTCACTATTCTTTGTTTGCTATCATGAAGACAGTGTCATGCCAGCAGGGTAGCCATCGACCCAAAGACAAGTCCCAAAGAAAGAGTCATGGCTACATGGTATATTACAATGTTTACATATCCTCCCAGGCTTCAAACTGTATATCCACCATCCCACCTGCTACCTCAGGCTCCTTTTCTCCATTTTTGCTGCTCCCCATTGCCACCTTGTGAAGCACCTGCAATTAAATAGTTGTAGCAGTAGTAATAAAAATAATAATCAACTGCATTCATTCTTTTAACATCAAGGCATGGTAGTGCTGACAGTAATTTTGTGTGAGTATTTTACCAAACTTAGCAAGAAGGAATTTTGGATGAGAAGAAAAAGAAAAATTGTGTTACATATGTGCATATAATTTCTGCTTCTGGTCTCATTAAAGAGCACTCTCTAGTGATAATTTGTATATTCTTTTCACATTAGTGTGTGTGAATATGTTATTTCTTCTTTAGAATGAGTGGTAACCTTAGGGCAATTTATTAAAATGGCACAAGAGTCAGGATGTGATTAATCATGGTCTCTGGACAGCTCTCTTTCTTCTTCTTGTTCTGCAGCATACAGCTCACCCTCTGGTGGTTAGGAGCTATTACTGCTTGTAGAGTGAAGCTTAGAAGCACATCCTGTCTCATAGCTAG
This sequence comes from Protopterus annectens, assembly GCF_019279795.1. Classification (NCBI taxonomy): domain Eukaryota; kingdom Metazoa; phylum Chordata; order Ceratodontiformes; family Protopteridae; genus Protopterus; species Protopterus annectens. The sequence continues at coordinate 877,332,908 of NC_056741.1, forward strand.
CTGGAACATGTGCATATTACATCCACTTTATCCCTATATCTGAGATTTGACTACCTTGCCATCCAGCTGCTGACTTTCAAATTCCACAGGATCTGTAGTATTTTACCCTAAGATACTATTCAAACAAAGGCCATCTGCAGGTGGCATTTATAAAGCAAATTTCAATAACAGTATTTGCACATACATTTTAATCGGGTCTATATCACGTTGTCGAAGTTTTACAACTTTGAAAGCTATATGGTCGAACCCATATGTTCGAAGTTGTAAAACTTTGAAAACTTAAAAAAAATAATAATAATAAATAAATCACCTGGCGGTTGTAAGCAGGAGGGCAAACACCCCTGCACCCCCCCCCCACATGGGAGGCTGTGCCCCCCCACACTCCCCAGCTATTTAAATATACCAACTCCGAGACCAAACTACAATAGAGTACAATGCGGAAAGGGAAGATTTGTCTTTACTACACTGTAGTGCGATCTCAGAGTTGCTATATTTAAAGGGCAGGGGGTGTGGGGGGGGGCGCGCAGCCTCCCAAGTTGGGGTGCTTACAACCGTCAGGTACGTTTTTTATTATTTTATTGATTTTTTTTTAAGTTTTTGAAGTTTTACAACTTCAAACATATGGGTTCAACCATATAGCGTTCGAAGTTGTAAAACTACGACAACGTGATATAGACCCATTTTAATCCAGTATTTATATTGCAACTGGGTTAACAGCATAAGTACACATTTCTAGTTTGTCTATTCTCTCAATTACAAGTGAACTGCATTTTATCCTTCCTTTAGAATAGTTTGTCCTAATATTTTCTTCATGTACTCTAGAGTTTTTCACAATGGTTAAATTATATACAACTCTATATACAAATGTATAAAAACTAAGACCAGGGTAGTGGCATAAATATGAAATAAGATTAGAAATGCTTAGCAGAATGCAGAATTAAACATTAAACATAATCAGATTTTCTTCTAAATGATATGCATCTCTCTGTATATGTAAGTTGTTTTAATTATGTATCCTTAAGTTAGTATATGTATGTATGTATATATAAATATATATATATATATATATATATATATATATATATATATATATATATGGCTATGTTATTCATATTATAGTTTACACTACTTATGAACCACTGGAGGAAGGGGTAAATTCTACTCCAGACAGTAGTCATGGTTTTACCCCCCCAATGGCTATGTTTCAGTAGTTTTTGTTCATTCTTGCTGCTGTTTTAGTGGAGCTTGAGGAGTCTATAATCAGAAACCGCCTCTCAGATGTGCTCAGTATGCAACAGGAACTACCTTTAATGTTTCTCGTCCACTGCTACTTATCCATTTCTCACCTGAACTTCTGTCAGTTTAAGGAATTTATATGCAGTTTCTGGTTTCAAAGTGTTCTCAGTACTTAAACTGATTGAAAGCAAAGTGTTCATCTTTCTACTCACTCAATGCATTGTCTCTTTTTGTTCTGTGCTGCGTAAAGCATATTTTTGCTACACCATTTTTTTTACTCTGCTGCCTCTTTCCTCCATTGCCTGCATGGTTTCCTCTCCAGTGACCTGCCATACCCACCTTTGCAGCTTTTCACTGCCTCCTGAGACATTTCAAGTTGCATTAACTTGTCCTTTGCTCTACAGATGACTCTTGCAATTAGCTGTCAGAAGGGTCAAACGGTGTACTACAGTACTCTCAGCACATCTGTTAGCTTCTTACAATCAATAGCTGGTGGAGTCTGGCTAGTTTGCTTGAGTGCATTATTAAAGACCTGCGTGTCATTGTGTATTCATGAGCCAGTGTGCTGAAATGGATTTTCAATGGAAATTTATGCATTGTCCACGATGCTTTAACATAGGAAGGTTTGAAAATGTCTTTGCACACACACACACGCACACACACGCACACACACACACACACACACACACACACACACACACACACACACACACACACACACACACACACACACACACACACACACACACACACACACACACACACACACACACACACACACACACACACACACACACACACACACACACACACACACACACACACACACACACACACACACACAGTAAATTACACCAGGAAATGGATACTAACAGCTTTCGTGCTTGCCAGTTTGTGGGAGTGCTTTGTTCTAAATGGCATCATTATATAGCCAATCGTGTGAATTAACCTCTTGACCTAAGTTGCTGTTTTCACTGTACAGATGAGCCTTGAAAGTAATCATTAATCAGTTTATCACTACTCTATATGTTTGAAGAGTACTCTTTTTAGATGTCATCCATGTTCATGACATTAACTTGTTACATTTGACTATATTTGTGACACAGTCAACTTGTTTAGGCGGATTATCTCCTTATCTACCCAAGCTCTTATCAGCCACTAACAAATTTGAGAAAATAATTTTTTTTTCAGAGGGCAAGCTCCCACCATTTCCACCCATGTAGGGGACAGCATCCTCCAGCGCCCTTCGACATATATACATACACACACACCTAGACAGACAGATATATCACACAGTCACAGAAAAAGGGAAACAGCCCAGCTGTATGTGTGTGTGTGTTTATGTGTGTGTGTGTGTGTGTGTGTGTGTGTGTGTGTGTGTGTGTGTGTGTGTTGTTTTAACTTAAAGCTCTGACATGAGTAAAAACAATTATTTTTTATTTTAACTCGATAAACCTTGGCAAACTCTGATATGGACAAAAGTGTTCATCTTTTGTTTGAATTTAATAAATCATTGTTTAAACTAGGAATGCAAAGTGATCTATGGCATGATATGTTTTAACAATGGTATGGTCTATATTAATAATTTGAAAGCCAGTATCAACTGTAATCATTCCTGTATGATTAGTTTTACTTTTTTGTATTTTGAGCTTCCTTAAGGAAAGTATTCAGTACCCTTGTACCTTTAAGGTTGGATGTGTGTATGTGTTTGTGTGTGTGTGTGTGTGTGTGTGTGTGTGTGTGTGTGTGTGTGTGTGTGTGTGTGTGTGTGTGTATCACTGTTTCCCTACATCCATGATTGTAGGGTCCATAACATAAGTTGTCACTCAATGAATGGGATACTTAAGAGGAATTTAACTAGTTACTTCTTACAAGTTTTTGCCTTTTGCCTTATCTTAAGAGGTATAGCCAGGGGCGGCTCATCCTATGGGACTGCAGGACTGCAGCCCTCCCAGCTGTAAAATAAGAAAAATTAAACAAAATATATTATAAAAATAACAAAAAGAAAATAATAAAATAACCATGAGTCCCGGAACATCACACATGCACACTCGTGGCATTTCCCATATTCAGACTGCTGGTGAACCAGTCTGGAGCATATGCACAGAATCCAGACTGTCTCCACCAGCAGTCCGGATTTCAAAGACAACATGCGCATCTACATTTTCCCCAGCAGTCAGAACTGCATAGACTGGAAGGGGATTGGACTGCAATGTCTGCAGGCAGGGTGGTCTTGAGGGACAGATAGGATGAGCCTTAGGTGCTCTTGCGGGAAGGACTTGCCTATTGCATGGATTAATAGTTCAGCCAGTGATGATGGTGCAGTAATTGATTGTACAGCTTGGAGCTTGCTGCTTTTGACAGACTTTGAGTCGCTACATGGTGGTGGGTAGAGAATAAGGTTTGAACCCCGTACCTTGGGCCCAAATGGCAAGAGCCTGAATTCCCTATCCGCCACCATTTGTAACAAAAAATGCAGATTTTTGCCTCATATTTGTTCTGTTCCTCATAAAATCTGTGGTTTCTGTACTTTTGTTTCTCAGCACAGCCAATTGTACAGTGGTGCAGTGGTACCATTGTTGCCTAACAGCTATAGGTTGTCTGGTTTGATTCTTGGCTGGGATGCCTTCTATGTGGAGTCTGCATGTCCTCCCTGTGTTTGTGTGGGTTTGCTCTGGTTTCCTCTCATTTTATAAAGACATGTCTGGAGTGTTTCTTCCTCTGCCAAAATTTGGCTCTGGTGTCCTCCCATCTTACAAAGACATGTCTGGAGTGTTTCTTCCTTGGCCAAAAACTGGCTTTTGTTTCAGACCAGACTTTCCTGGTTAACAAATGTTAAATAAATAAAAATGACAAGCACTGGAATTTCAGACATCATATTCTTCAGAAAGTACATGGTAACACAAATCCTATTATTATAGCAAGTTTCTAAGTTTATAAGATGGATATTTGAAATTTGTCCCTATTTTTGGAACTGTATTCCCCCATTATTGGCTTTGTCCAGTTTTTTTGTGCCAAGGTTGAGAGCTTTGGTTATAACTGAACTCCTGAATATGTTTGGGGGCTGTATTCCCGCATTACTGGCTTTGTCTGTGTTTTTGCTAAGAGGTTGAGAGCTATGGTGAGAACTGAATTCACTGAATATGTTTGTGGGCTGTATTCCCCATTATTGGCTTTGTTCAGGTGTTTTGTGCTAAGATGTTGACAGCTATGGTGAGAACTGAATTCACTGAATATAGCCATTTAAGTTTCAGTCTTCCTCATTCATAAAAAAGGTGATTGATTTGGCATAGTGGCATGGTGCTCTGACTGTTTTGCACAGGGTCCTGGGTTCAATGCTTGGCAGTGAAATGTATGGTGGTAACACAGCATTTTATTCTAGCAAATTTCCAACATTATACAAGCAATGTTTAAAATGTGTACCTGTTTTTTGGTCTTTTGCACCCCCCCCCCCCTAAATTTTGGCATTTTTCAGATTTCTTGTGCTGCAAAGTTCAGAGACACAGATGAGTGTCAAGTAGATTTTACAAGAAGCTGAGAGCTGCTGAGGAACAAAGGTTTAGTGATGCTTATGCTGAGTCTGCTTGCATCGTTAATAGCACAACAGGTAGTGTACTTGCTTTTGATGCAGAAGGCTGTGGGTTCTACTCCCACAGTAGGTAGATGTATTGCTGATACTGTACTGTATTGTAAAGGGGATGGATGTTGCAGTCCTTTTTGGTGACGATACCTAGTAACTCTGAACCTGTTATCAGTTTGCCATCCATTCCCTATTGCAATATTACTAGCTTATCATTTTTTAATGAAACATAGGCAATTTATTCCTCAAGGGCAACAGACACTTTATTTGTAGATGAAACAATGACATATAAAGTTGTTTGCTAGCAGCAACCTCTTCATTAGTTACAGATTTCTTTAATGTGGAATCATTTAGATGACTTACTTCTTCAGAGATTGTGCATATTTACTGATACTGGTGGACTGTAGAAGTTTGAGTAGACTTTTATGATAGAAATGTTCTGAATTGGGCAGTTTTGTTGTTATTGGTGCATGCATTTTGTTTCATTGTTTGCTGAAAAAATGTTCAAAACAAATTTAAAATGCCCTCTACAGCTGTACTATATTGTACAAGGAATATAATTTATTAAAATCAGAAAGGTGTATCAAAGACCACGTGTATGTTTCATGTGCAAGGGGCCTATGATTTGAAAACAGCCCAAAGTTAATCGTTATCTGTCACTGGCAAAATGTATTTTCTTTGAATGTGTGTTTCAATGCTGTTTCAATGAATGTGAGTTTCAAGGGCAGAGAAGTTTTAATGCTAAGTCTGTTTTCATTGTGAGATTGCATTGCTTTGTTTAGCAGATGTCTTAGTGTTTGTGCTGTAAAATGCAAAATAAAACTTTCAAATGAAGTCCAAATCATCGCAGAAGTAAAGCAGTATGCACATTAGTGTTTATGGTAAATGGGGTGAAATAGCCAAGTAATGGTTCATTGGAATAGCTGAAGGGAGGAGGCTCCATTCGACCATGATTTTGTGAGGGGGGAGAGCGGCAAACTCAAAGACAGCCCCAGCTGAACTATACCTCTCAACTGTCCAGATTTTCACAGAATGAATAGATTTTTGCTTCTTATTTTTGGTTTGTTCCTCATTAAATGTGTGGTTTTCTGGCAAATAATTTAGGAATTAAGTCACTAAATAATGACAGACACTGAGTTTCAGATTTCATAACCTTCAGAAAAATGCATGCTAAAGCACGACTTGTTATTCTATCAACTGTCTCAGTTTATACAACAATTTTTGTACCATTTGTAAGTATATTTGGCCTTGTCCAGATTTCCTACATTAACAGATTGAGAGGTATGTGCAAATAAATTGCTTTAAAGAATTAGGCATATCCAAACCTCTGAACTGTCCCTGATTTTGGCTCAAAATGTTGCTCTTCCCCTAATAATCCCTTAGCAAAGTGGCAATTTTGGAAGAAAACGTGGAGGGTTTACAATTAAGAAATAACTGTAATAATCAGAGTTATAGATTACTTTTATTTCAGAAATGCATGCAGATTCTTTTATTTTGTCAGCTGCTCATGTTAGCAGTACTAATATTAAAAAAGTGTCCCTTCTTTGACAGGTTCCCAGCTGTATTATGTGGCTATTTTATATTTTTAGTAACCAGAAACCACACAAAACGAAAAATGCAGGCTGCCCAAAGGTTCCAACTCACAACTGCACACTCCTCAGATAAAAAGTGTCCACTGAACAAAAAATTCCACTGAACGCCAAACAGATAAAATGTTTATTCAATCGTGAACACAAACCACAAGGTAGAAAACAGGGTTAAGCGCTTTCATCTAAAATTAGACTTCATCAGAACCCTGAACCAAAGAATTCAGCTCAGTAATATACACAGTTCTACAAAATTAGGCGCCAAAAATCTTAAAGAAACACTCATGACAAACTCACAATATTAAAATTACAATATTAAAAAATCCCAATAGTGTATATGTAACCTACCCAACACAAAAACATATGTGCACATAAATAAAACATCTTATCTACACTTGTTGAAATCTAAGAAATGTTAAGCTTGTAAAAAAGGCTTTATACTAATAAAATCATTAACCCCTGGAAAACAAGTGGCGTTAGTTCTAAACTGCCAAATAGCCTCCTTTTTGGCCAGATTTACTTTCCAATTCCCTCCACTAGGGACAATATCAACCCTATCTATAATAAAAAACTTAAAATAATGGGTATTATCATAAACTGACACGTGCTGAGCTAAGGCATTCTTGGGGTCACCTTTTCTAATTTTATACAAATGTTCGTAAATACGTTTTCTAAAGGGCCTCTCGGTCTTTCCGATGTAAAATACAGAACATTTGGAGCATAGTGCTAGGTATACCACTCGGGGGGTATGACAATTACCACCATTACTCTTAACATATGTTTTGTTAAAATTGTCCAACCTAACCCCACTAGTTTCAAATATTGACGAACATTGACCACAATGTCCACATTTCTTTGTAGTTCCAAGACTAAATCTAGGTTCTTTCTTTAACTCAAGAAGGTTTTTAATATTTGGACCTGTTCTAAACACAAAACTGGGTTGACTGCCCAAAATATTCACACAATCATTATCAGATTGTAATAATCTCCAACATTCAAAAATAATGTTTTTAATATATTGCACATACGGGGAAAAAGTCAAAACACATACTCTAGACTTATGCATGGGAGAGGATAGAGAATTTTTCCTAAACAGATCACCCTTCCCTAGAATTGGAAAGAATTTGTTACCCCATTCACGTGTAACATAAGAGATAACATCATTTAACATACCATTCGGGTAACCCCTATCTAAAAACATAGATTTAATAAATTCCAATTCCTTTACCATAACAGATTTGTTAGATGACATACGGGCAGCTCTAATGCATTGCCCCTTGAATATATTCTTAAAGGTGTACCTTGGATGATCACTTGAAAAATGCAAGTAGTTGTTCGAAAAAGTATCCTTACGATATATCCTGGAATCAAAACCATTACAAGAATGGCTAATAAAGGTGTCCAAATAGGCAATCCCATTAGAAGAAAACTGGTGAGTGAAACATAAAAAATCTGTAGTTTTGTTAATATAATCCATGAAAACAGAAATCTCAGTAGCAGGCCCATTCCATAGGATGAATAAATCATCCAAATATCTGCTATAAAAGGTGATGTTGGAAAAGTGTTGAGAAGGAAACAGAAATAGTTTCTCCCACTCATACATAACAAGATTGGCGAAGATGGGTGCACAGGAGGCACCCATCGCCACCCCTTTGGTCTGTCTGTAAAACTCTCCTTCAAAACTAATGAAATTATGGTCCAAGACCAAGGACATCATGTCGACCAAAACACAAATTCGATCCCAAGTGAAACCAGAGATGGATCTAAGACTGTTTTCGAAATATTCCAGCCCAATATCCTTCGGGATACATGAAAATAAGTCGACCACGTCGATGGTCAAAAAAATTAAATCCTTGTCCCACAAATCAGGAGATAATTTCCCTAAAAAAGACCAAGAATCTTTAACAAGGTGGGGAATTTTCTCATATAACGGTTTAGTCCACCGGTCAATGACCGTACCAGTAGGAAAAGTTTTAGACTTACCACCAGATACAATAGGCCTAAAGGGCGGGTTGGAAACACATTTGTGGACCTTGGGGATGCCAAAAATAGTTGCTAGAACTGGAAAATCAACCTTAATGAAATCATAAATGTCTTTAGAAATCCTATTGTCAAGTAAATATTCCTCAATAGCTAGATCAATTTTGCGGTACCCTACATTGATTTCATTAAGAGAAACCACTTCATAGTTACCAGATTCCAAAACAATTTTTGTCATAGCATTAACATAGTCCACATTGTTGTAAAACACAACTCCGCCCCCCTTATCGGGCTTCATAACCCGTAAATTGGAGTTAGATAGAAAAAAATCTAAACATCGACGTTCATTCCTAGCAAGATTATCTATATTATCAGAAAAGGATGTACAGTTCTTAATGGTATTAAATCTATAAATGTCGTGACATACCATTTGGTCAAAATGGGCTATCTTGGGATGAGAAGTAGGTATATAGGTACTTTTTCTAGTTAAAGAAGGTCCCACACTGGTCAAATCAGTATGAATATTGTTGTCATCCTTAAATTGCATAGCCAGGTTAAGGCGTCTGCAATAAAGTTTGACATCCTTGATCACTTCAGTTAAGTTCATCTTACCAGTGGGCACAAACTTAAAACCTTTAGAGAAAAGTTGGAACATGTCAGGGGTGATGTTAATATCAGTGTAATTAAATATATTGAACCCAGAATGAGAGTAAACAATCTGTTTATCACCGTTTTTAGTAGAAAGATCAGGTGAAGTCCCTACATAACAAGGTGTGACATCAACATGCTGTTTACAGTTTACCACCTCTTGTTGTGGGACAACAGATGTGTCTTTGGGGCTGGAAAAAATCGCCCTCCCTGAAAATTAGATTCATAGTCAAAGTACCTGTTGTTTTGACTGAGTCCAAACTTCCTACCCGTATCTTTTCTCTCTTGGGGCCAGATATATACTTGGTTGTTGTTGTAACTGTCTATATCTCTAGATATTTTCCTACATTTCCTAAAGTAAATATTCTTAACCTTTTGCTCAGCAGAAAAAAATTGCTTATTATACAAATCAGTCCATTCAGGAAAACTCTGGTCGTGGGTAATGTCATAATCCAGTTTCTCCACTTCACTAATAAGTTTGGATAATTTCTCGTCATTAATTTTCAACAACTGTCATATAAATTCAAACCCAAAACCATCAAATAATTTGTTAAAAATGTGCTTAACATTATCACAATATTCAATCCCTAGGGGCAACTTAAAAAACCGAAGCCCCTTAGGTACAATATTTAAAGTCAAACATCTAGATAGGTAAGCATTGTCCAACTTAATACATTTGATGTTAAACAGCTTTTTACCAAAGTCAAAAATCATATGTTTAATACCCCCTTTGTCACCCACAGTAGTGTCCAAAATGGTCCTCCTATCATTATTGTCACCAAAGTCAAAATTACCATCTAAAAAATTGTCCAAAGTGTCCAGCTTCGTGGAAACAACGCCAGGACCTTTCACTGTGTGCACCACATTCTTTTTAGAAAAATTTCCGACAACAGGTGAAGAGTTAAAATCACAATGCCCCAAAGTTTTGTCAGCATTTGCAAAAATAGTTTGTTTCACTGGCTGACACATACCTGCATAAGTTTTAACAGCCATAGGTCATTTTGAGCGAGCCCCCAGTCTTTCGTTCTCCTCACGAACTTGATACAGGCTAAAATCAAAAGTGAAATCACGCTCGTCTTCTCTGTCGAGCAAGTGTTTACAGGAATCAACATCTTTTAAATTTAAATGATCCAATACTTCCACGGGTGGGGAGCGGACCTCCCTTGTATTAATAGGTTGTCCATTAGGGATAAGAAAATGTTCACTCGAACCCGAAAAAGAGTTGTTACTAGGTTTCAGGCTAGAATTGTTATTAGTTGTCTCAGTGTGGTGTACGTTGACTTCAGCTACATGACAGGAACTCCGTGCGTTACCCAACATAAGGGAACGCTCAACCAGACCAATAAGATGGGCTACTTCATCTTTCAAACTTGAAAGCTCCGTCCGGATAGAAAAAATCTCTTCATTAACAGGAACAGTCGGAGTCACAGCCAAAAGGCTAGCCATAAGAGCGACCACGTAAATAGTAACCAGAAACCACACAAAACGAAAAATGCAGGCTGCCCAAAGGTTCCATATCACAACTGCACACTCCTCAGATAAAAAGTGTCCACTGAACGAAAAATTCCACTGAACACCAAACAGATAAAATGTTTATTCAATCGTGAACACAAACCACAAGGTAGAAAACAGGGTTAAGCGCTTTCATCTAAAATTACCCTATCTATAATAAAAAACTTAAAATAATGGGTATTATCATAAACTGAATGCCTTAGCTCAGCACGTGTCAGTTTATGATAATACCCATTGTTTTAAGTTTTTTATTATAGATAGGGTTGATATTGTCCCTAGTGGAGGGAATTGGAAAGTAAATCTGGCCAAAAAGGAAGCTATTTGGCAGTTTAGAACTAACGCCACTTGTTTCCCAGGGGTTAATGATTTTATTAGTATAAAGCCTTTTTTACAAGCTTAACATTTCTTAGATTTCAACAAGTGTAGATAAGATGTTTTATTTATGTGCACATATGTTTTTGTGTTGGGTAGGTTACATATACACTATTGGGATTTTTTAATATTGTAATTTTAATATTGTGAGTTTGTCATGAGTGTTTCTTTAAGATTTTTGGCGCCTAATTTTGTAGAACTGTGTATATTACTGAGCTGAATTCTTTGGTTCAGGGTTCTGATGAAGTCTAATTTTAGATGAAAGCGCTTAACCCTGTTTTCTACCTTGTGGTTTGTGTTCACGATTGAATAAACATTTTATCTGTTTGGCGTTCAGTGGAATTTTTCGTTCAGTGGACACTTTTTATCTGAGGAGTGTGCAGTTGTGAGTTGGAACCTTTGGGCAGCCTGTATTTTATATTTTTGCATTACATTTTTGGTCCATTTTTCATAAAATTATGTTTTTTTGGCAAATTAGTAGCAAATCATTAAAGACTGAAGTTAGAAAATAATGACAGACATTTGTGTTTCAGATTTCATACCCTTCAGAAATTCATACTAATGCAAGACCTACTACTCTATTACCTTTCTAAGTTTATAAGAGCAATATTTAAAATTGTCCTTATTTTTGGGCCTTGTCCCACTTCTATGTATGGCTTTGTCCAGATTTCTTGCTCTGAGGTTGAGAGGTATGACAAATGTGTCAGGGCCATCACAGTCAGCCAGAGACATTTCAAATTGTGACATACTTGTTGCACCCCACTGCCTCATGTAGTGTCACTCTGGATGTTTCCAAGCAAGGCTAGGAGCAGTTATGCAGTGTAAATGTGCAGAGTATCCCCTCATCCAAGGTAGACACAAGTACTACTTTTATTCTGTCCTTGATTTTGCAGAATGTTCTGGTTTGTCATATTTTTATACTGTTGATTTATGCTTATTATTACTCATAAAGTGCATGTAGCAATGCTTTAATGACCATCAGGTAAGCTTGTCTGAGATTGTAAGATGTAAGTAAGCTTTAATAAGCATACTGTTAAAGAATTGCCAACAGTGAAAGCCTTTCTGTTGCTATGCAGAGAATACTTACATAACTAGATAACTTATAAGCCTTGGGTATTTAAATGCATATGACAGTATTTGTAATAAAGGACAGGATTACAGTATTATTTTAAGAAGCTCATTACATTTGTTGGAGACTTGCAGTCATCTTTGCAGGCTTTACCTGTAAACCGAACAGAATGCCAATCTATCGTGTGTGGTCCATTACCTGTACAGTAATCCTTTAAGCAATGTATATTGAGCTTGTTTCTTGTTTGCTTTTCATTTTTTACTTTGATCATGTTTTCCCCATGAAACAAGTAGACAGTTGTTGTCAGGCAGCAGGTCTGTTTTGGATAAGAAACATTTTTACAAGTGGGGTATCACAGAGATTGCTACTTTCAGCATGTTACTTGGTACTTTAATAAAGCGGAATATAAATTATAATTAGAACTGCAGTGTAAGGAGAAGTGGTTTGAGTTGAGTGCTGCTTGTTTTTCTTGTACTTGATTTTGACTGGCATTCCAGTAATGTACTTAAAAAGTAATTTTTTTTATGCCTCACAGCCTTTTTGTTTCCATCTAGATATTAAGTAAGCTGTCATGCAGCTAATGCATTGAAATATTCTTCTACACTTCACACTATCTTGATTGGACTCTCATAAAGATGGTTTGGCACCCAGGGCAGCGTATTTAATTAAAGTTCCAGGTTTTGTGGTTTTGAGCATAGCTCCTCCCCTTTCTAATTGACCACACCCCTTCCCATTGGCCCCACCCATTCAGCTGTCTCCTGCAGCCCCCCTTCGATTTGAACTCACCAGCCGCCACTGGGTATAGCTGTCATTGTATCTCTCTAGAATAAAAATAAACTGCAAGCTGGTATTTTCGAGACAAGGTCCTGATATAGGATTAAATATTTTTGTTTTCCTAGCAGAAGTATAACAACTGTACTGCAAGGACCCTTATACCTACTGTAATCTGAAAAATGTTCAGTTCTGTTTGATTCATTGTCAGCAGTAAGTTAAAATCACTCCCTTCCCTATACATTTCAATGAACACCAGCTCCTTCACAGCCTCCTGTCTGTACTTCTGTCCTGTCCTATAGATTCAGGTGTTATTCCATCTCCTTGTGCTCAGATAGAACACTGACAGTTATCAAATCCGTGCATTTATATCACGTTATCGAAAGATGAAAATAGCAAATGCTATTTCATCAAACCTGAAATATCTAAACCACATAATATCGAACATTCAGAACAGCGAATTTTTTCCTTGGGAAAAAATTTGCTATTCCGAAACACATACACACAACACAAGCACACCTAAAAAACATCAATCCACACACATACACTTATAATCCTACAACTAACCCTACACTAAACTGTACATACACTACTATCTATCCACTTACCTTAACCCAAACCCTAACCCTAAGGTCCGTCACTATTGCACACTCACCTAACCCACGCCCTAACCCTAACTCACTTAACCCGCCCCTAACCCTAATTCACCTAACCCTTGCCCTAACCCGCGCCCTAACCCTAACTCACCTAACCCGTGCCCTAATCCTAACGAGCACACAATTGCACACTTACCTGAACCCGACCCGTAAATTTCCGCCACAGCACTGAAAATAGCAAAGCCACAGAACTAGCCAACCAAATTCTTTCCCTAGGAAAGAATTCGGTGTTCTGCAGCTTCACTATTTTTAGCCTTCGCTCAAAACGGGTCGATATTAGAACATTCGAAGTTTTAAAACTTCGATGTTCTGATATAGACCCAAATCCGAGTGCATCATAAGCATGAACCTACTATTCCTTTCCACTAATCATACCAGTGCTCTGTGCTTACGCCAGAGATCTCCAAAAGAATTAGCCTAAGTGTAAGTCAATGCTCTCTGTGCTGTTATGGAACTATTATTGGGCTTTATGCACAGTTCTGCTTTCTAATCTGTAGAGCGGACATTTAAAATCAAATGATAAAATGACCTTGCTCTAAGCCAACTGTATTTGAAGTACTAAATATTGTGAAAGAGGTTAAAGAACTGGAAGAAGGATCTTTAGATAAAGAAGAAACATATTACATGGAAATAAGTGGAATATGTGTGAACAATATATGCAGAATAATGTTCAGGAGAAGGAGTGAGGTTTATGGGTGGCTGGTAATTGAGCAATTTATATAATGTTGGGCTGAGCTCTAATCATTATAAAGAAAGAAAACATGTATATAACATATAATGTATAATACATGTAAATAAAACATATTAATATGGTTTGTTCTATTGGAGTCGGGCTGGCAACTCGGCACCGTAAAATCCACTGCCAATCATTAGTGGACCGGAGTTCTGCTGTGGCGATCCCTAACCGGGAAAAGCAGAAAGACAAATATGGTTTGGTCTATTAGTATATGTACGCCTATGTCTTAAGTGATAAATTAAGAAAGGTGTTTTTAAAAAGTTCCCTTGGTTTTGCCCCACATTCAGTTAATATACCCTTCTTTGATTTGAACAAGCACTTTTCCAAAAATTACTAATTCTAAACTGGTAAAATGAGCACAGTGATTCTTAGTGGATGAAGGAATTTGCTATGTTCTTATCCTCTGAGTGCAGACTGTAACAGTATCGTAACTTCTGCATATAGGTTTCACTACTCACCAACCTTTTTCACAGTGTATTCCCTCCCACTGTCACAATACCTGTCAGTTGCCTCACTCTTCACCATATCATACTACTGAAAGCTATGAAATAACCCTTTTTTGCACTTTCTGCAAGATTTATTATATTTTACAGTTGAAGTGTTACTACTAAGCAATGTTCTTGAATCTGTTTAGTTTTCTTTTTTTAAATATTGTTGTACCAGCTGGTAGGTGTGAGTTTCCTTGCAGACTGCTTTTACAATAAACACCAAAGCAGCCCCATCTTACAATCAACTTCAGATGAAAAATATAGACTCAGTGTTGTCAGAGTGATGCAAAACCGGGTTTTGTGAGCCTGTGTGGAAAATCAAGAAAGTGGGTTCTGGCCCTTTTCTGAAAAGGGAATGCCATATATCGCAGCACTCCAGTTCCACTCAACATTGAATGTCCAAGGTCTGACTATGAGTTAGAATATTAAAACCAATGAGTGAGGTCTGTTTCATCAGGGTCATCTGTTAAAAAGCCCACCATCATTTGTCCCATGATCACCAAACTCTATCAATGCAGAGCACCTCTGATGCACACCAACTTTTAATGGTATTGCAAAATACCATCTCCCAATGTGAGCTACTGCAAAAAAACTTCAGAAGAATATGTTCAATCCATCTCTCTCTCTCCCCATCTCTACACAAAATAAAGAAAACCATCTTTGAATCCTTTAATAATTATCATTTTGTCTGCAAAGAAAAGCTCACCATTGTTTCTCCTGCAACACTATGACACTCTCCCTATACACATCCACCACTTCAGAAGCCCCCCCTCATAGCCCTCTTGTTTAGTGGCAGTGAGAATGCCTAGCACCTATGGGCCATCTGGAACACATCCTGGTATTGATGGATTCCCAATCCATTTGCATTCATAACACACAAAAACAAAAAAAAGTCATCAAATTTGAACTTTTCCATAAATCTATAAATAAATGTCTATCATCATTTACCCTCCCAACTCATCCTACACTCCTATAATAAACACATCACAGCACACTACCCCCCGACCACACCTACATACAATCCTGCTTACCATCTGGAACTTATATGGGCCAGAGGCATGGCTTCAGTATTTCTAAGTTAGATGGCAACTGTTTTAAGGACTTCAATGTATTTGCCTGGGGCTGATATACTAACCAGGCATTTCAACAAATAATCTAAGAAGTATCAACCAAATGAAAGAAAATTCTTCCCAGACTGAAACATTTGTATTTCTTCCTTAAAACTGTGTATGTCAAGCCAACCCACAGTTTGTCCAGTTTCACATAACAAATAGGGTGTGATAAACATTCAGAATCAAATGCTTATTAGAGAATGGATGTTTACTAGCCCCTACTGAAAACCAAATTGTTTCCATGTCACTTTATCTTATATAAAGTTGCAGTTGTTATAATCTATCCACAGTTGTTTAATTTCCTGTACTGTCCTTTTATATTTACCCACCATGTGTAGTAATATGAAACTGTGCCTGCATCATCTAAACATCTGATGCATTATTAAGGTTAACCTCAAAGCAACAGTGTAGTAAAGATATACTCAATGTTTCGAATTTTAGCTGTAAAACTATCAGTCCATTTACCATATGCAATTATGATGTTGGATTTTATACAACAAAAGTATATGTACACAGGTATTACTTATGAATTTCAAATGCAGGCATTGATTTTTTTTTTTTTTTTTTTTTTTTTTAGGAAATTCCCCTAAGGCAACATATGTAAAAGATTTAATTAAATATTGTTTGAGAAGTAATTATTTTATTTTTATTTTTAATAAGAAATAATTTTTACAGAAGCAAGGTGCAACAATGGGGGCAACTTTAGCCTCTTCATATGCAAACTCTTTATGCGAATGGTGGAACAAGAATTTTTTTATGAATTTGAATTTTCTTAAGAAAGCATTTTTGTTTCTTAAGAAAGCATTTTTGTTAATTATATAGGAAGTCTATAGTCTCAAACAGTAGCATAGCTAGGGTGGGGCAAAAGGGGAAATTGTCCTGGGCACAAAGTGTTAGGGGGTGTTATCGGTCATCTATCATCCCAATCACTCTTTAGTGCAATACTGGCTTTACAGTCCAACTTGAATAGTATTTCATGTGTGGCCTAAATGGAAGCAAACTGCTTGCTGCATTGGAGTTTACTACAGTTTAAATAAATCTTTTTTTAACTAAATCCTGAGTGCTGTAATGCTTTGTGCAGGGTATACTGTAGCAACTGCTTGCTATATTTGTAGTGAGCAGTTTACTACAATTTAAAAAGAAATATATATTTTTAAACTAAAACCTAAGCACTGCAGCACTCTGTGCAGGGTACAAACTGTAGCAACTGCTTGACACATTTGTAGAAAGCAGTTTACTACAGTTTAAAGTGAAACTAAATCCAAAGCACCGTAGTGCTCTTTAGAGAGTTTAAATTGTAGCAATAATTTGCTACATTTATAGCAAGCAGTTTTAACAGTTTAAAAATTTTTTTTCGATTCTCAGCTAGAGCGTCTTCTGTGTGGAGACATGCGTGAATGGGCGTACCTTTGTTAAAGGTTATGCATCAGGGCTGGTAACTCAGCGTGTAAAAATCAACTACCAATCATTAGTGGACCGGAGTTCTGCTGTCGCGACCCCTAACCAGGAAAAGCTGAAAGACACATTATATTAAAATGTGAGGAAGGAGGGTAGAGGGCAGAGTACAGAAATGGGACCTGAATGGCTGAGGTGGGGTTGGAGATCTGGAGTGCCAGTAGATTGACTAGGCTTTTTTTTTGTCTTGGGTAGTGACTGCAAGGAGTATGAAAGTTTCCTGGAAGTTTTGCTCTTCCATTGAAGGGGTGGAGTGCTAGTCTATGGGACCTTTTTTTGCTCTTCACTTGAAGGGGTGGGGTGCTAGTCTGTGGGACCTGATTTTGCTCTTCGCTTGAAGGAGTGGGGTACTAGTCTGTGGGACTGTCATGAGAGTTGATTGAGCCAACTGTGCTTCTGGCCTCAAAAATACCATTTCATATGACAAGTTGTTATCAATACAAAATTGTCACTGCTTTATAGTGAAATAGTTAGCAGAATCTGTTGTAGTAGATCTGATTTTTTACACGAAGCAAAGGTAGTAATGAAAGCTTATGGGAATTCAGGATATAGTATAGAAGTTGTAAAGGCATATTATAAAGTACTGAGTTTAAATAGGGACACATTATAGTGTTAATTGTACAAATAAATAAAAAAAACATTTTTTTTGTCACAGTTTAATAATTTTTCTAATATTATAATACAGTACATTCGTAAGTACTAGAAGCATATTGCTAATGAATTACCTTTAAATATATTATTTTAGAGGAAGGGGTTGATCTAGTACAGGAAAAGTAAAAATATTAAAGATTATTTAGTACACAGCCATTGTGTTAGTAAAATATAGTTTATTAATACTATAGTGACAAAATCTAGTAGAACATTCCCCCGGGGTTGGTGTATAGTTATCTTGTAGTCATTAAAAATTTTAGAAAAATAAATGATAAGAAGTATAATGCAGGAATATTTAACAGTGATAATGGTTGCAGTTAATTATGCATTGAGATGTCCTTGTAGACTGATATATATATATATATATATATATATATATATATATATATATATATATATATATATATATATATATATATATACACACACACACACACACACACACACTAAACAATTGGAAAATTTAAAGTTAGACTTCAGGAACACATTAGGGGCATTAAGAATAATAAAGGAAATAGTATGGTGGCAAATTATTTTTATCATGTGCAGAATAGTGGTAGCAATTTATCAGAAGATACAATACTGGAGAAGTTGGCTGTACATAAAAGAGGAGGTAAGGTATAAAAGATTATTTACTTTATAAAGAAATATTATTTATATTGAAATTTAACACTTCAAAACCATATGGTTTCAATGAGTGTGTTTAAAAAACTGTTTTAGTATGGTATTTCCTTAAGTATTTCAATTGCTTTATTGTAGCTTTGATTATATTAGTTAATCATCTTTTTACTATTTAAAAAAGTGTTTTCTGCATTGCTTTCCTCTCTTGTAAAGGCATTACCTTATACTGTAGAGTGTTTGTGCATTTTAATAAATTGTACTTGAACTACAGTTGTTTTATTATTATTTATAGTTTTACTTGCAATGAAAATGTAGCCAAACCAAAAAAGGCACACATGGTCAACATGCAGCAGAAAAACCTCCTGGTAGTGTAAGTCAAAATTAATAATTTATTAAAATAGTAAAAAATCAGTCAAGTGCTTTTGTCCCAATAAACATAGAACTTCTTCAGAACAAATAAAAATCAATTGTGACTACTTAAATACTTTCAAAAAAGCTAATTATTGTCATGTGATGCTCATAAAACCAAAATAAAGATGTTATTCCCATAAAAGGGAGAAACAGTTTTAAAAGCCAGTTCATAAATAAATACAGTCCAATAATTACTCATTACAAAAAAAAAAAAAAAAAAAAAGCACAAAAGATGAAATAACTTTGTAAAAAATACTCAAAGTGAGTGTAAAAAGCCATGCCTACCCAATATACCACAAATAATATATGAATATGAAAATTATCATGGTCAAAAAAATATATAAGTAAAGATTAACCTAAACCTATATTAATGTGCAATCCTTGGGTCTCACTCTATTGATTTTGAGCCTTCGTCTTTAAAATATGAAGAATAAAAAGATTTGCATTTAAACCTGGTGGCATAGTGGAATTTAATTTTAATTGCCACTGTAGTTCTTGTATTCCAATTTCTAGCTACCACCATCATCCCCTTGGCTTCTTTGGAATAATATCAAGAATGCCAGATCTATATTTTATGAACCCTGGACAAACCAAAGTATGTGTAAAAAGAACATTGTTCAGATTTTCTTTAAAAATCATGTAAAGATGTTCGTAAATTATTTTTCAAAATTGTTTTTTTTTTCTGTCTTATCTACATAAAAAATTCACATTCATTGCAAATAGCAATGTAAGCAATACCTTTGGTAGCACAGTTAAATTTTTCAAGGAAATGTTGAAGGGTAAATTCTGTAAGGAAACAATGGGCCCTTCTAATATATAGGGACATTGTTTGCATGTTCCACAGCAAGTAGTTGCTTCGAGGTTAGAAAGTAATGATGGCCTTACAAGTTCAAAGAAAAATTTAAGATTTCTACCAGTTTTAACTGTAAAATATGGTTTACATCCTATCACTTCCAAAATGTCAGGGTTACCCTTAAATATAATCCAATTTTTAGAAATTATGTCTTTATCTCCTTAGAACCAAAGCCAAAGGGAACAACCATGCTGCTATTATAAATTTGGACTTCAGCTTCCTTTTTGGTACCATGAGACATGTAAGAAGTGTCCCCTAAAAGTGGTTTGAACCTTGATCCCCAACCTTTAAGAACATCTTGACTTATTGTACGTAACACATCCTTGGGAAGCCACCTTTCTAGGAACATTTGAAAAATTGTACTTAACTCCGTTTTAAAATTTGTTGAGTTTGAGCACATCCTTGCAGCTTGAACTAAATGCCCCCTATATGATCCTTTTAGTGTGATTGTGGTGATTACTTTGATAATCAAGATAGCTATTAGAGAATGTGTCCTTCCTATAAATCTTTGATGTGCAGGTAAGATTTAAAATATCTTTGTACAGAGTAACATCTAAAGAATCAATACTAGCATCTGAGGAGGTGGTGGTGAATTTAAGATATGAACAAACACTGTTTAAATAATTAACAAATTCCTTGGGTTCCTGTGGATCCCTTTTCCAAAGAATGAATATGTCATATAAAGCGTAAAGTTCCACTCTTTCTTGTATTTTGTAGTAAAAACAATTTTCCCGTCCCAAGCATATGAGACCAAGTTTGCACAAATGGGTGCACAACTTGCACCCATTGCCACACCTTTGATCTACTTAAAAAAAATTCTCCTTCAGAAGTGAAAAGGTTATTTTCTAGTATAATTTCCATAATTTCCATTACAAAATTCGCTAAAGTGTTATTCAAGGTAGTCAGTTCTCTAACTGCCTCATACAACAGTACCATCTCTTCCTGATGTAAAAAGGTCAACAATATCAGTGGTGGTAAAACAACAGTTAGCACTATACCAATCATTTTTAATTTTAGAAAAGAAATCCCAAGAATCTCCTAACAGGTGGTCAATAGGTCTAATAGTGTTTTTTTAATAATCAATACATTCGCCCAGGGGTTAAGCAGAACTATGGCGTGCTGTAATAATAACCCTGTATGGTGGTTGGTGAATGTTCTTATGTACCTTTGGGAAACCAAACTCTATAGGGATGAGTGGGTGTTCACTACTTTAAAAATTGAAAAGTTCCTCTGAAATAGCCACCTATAAAAGGGCATCCTTTAAAAATAATTAAATTCTCTTATGTGCCAAGGAAATCTCATGCTTAGAAACCTCCTTTACATATCTGTGTGATGAAGAATTTCAAACAATTGACAGATGTAATCAACGTTGTCAACCAAGCCACCCTACCCACCCTTATCAGGTTTCATAATCCTAAGGGTGTCCTTACTTCTGAGGTCTTTCATCAGCTTAGATTCTTATTCTGTCAAATTGTGAAATCTCTTTTTTATTTTTATTAATAAATGAATACATTTTGGTGGAACATGCCTTCTCAAATGCCAGAATGGTAGGGTGATTAGCAGGATTAAAAAGGCTTTTTTTCTTAAATAATGAAACATCTGTTGGGTTAAAAATTTCATGAGGAACCTGATCCTTAAATTAATTGAAAACTTAATTTCCTTGTAAAAAGTTTAAACTCTGTGAGAACATTGACTGCTTCTACACTCAATGAAGGAACACATTTAAAACCTTTTTAAAAAGGGAAAATGTGTTTCATTTCTGTTGGCATCTGTATAATTAAAATGTTAAAACCTTGAAATGACAACAACCTCCCTTCAAAGTTTTTAAGATGGAGTCAGTAAGGCTCCCTTCAGTCAGTCCCTTGTGTGCTGGTTGTAGTTCTTGTTGTTGTTCCTCCAAAATTGTAAACTGATATATATATATATATATATATATATATATATATATATATATATATATATTTATATGCCAAACAATTAGAACATTTAAAGTTAGACTTCAGGAGCACATTAGGGTCATTAAGAATGTTGTGTCTTTCGGCTTTTCCCAGTTAGGGTTCGCCACAGCAGAACAACGGTCCGCTAATGATTGGCAGTAGATTTTTACGGGACGAGTTGCCAGCCCTGACACACAATCTTCAACGAAGGTATGCCCATTCACACATATCTCCACACAGAAGATGCTCTAGCTGAGAATCGAACAGGACAACGTCTTACTGTGAGGCGACAATGC
This sequence comes from Protopterus annectens, assembly GCF_019279795.1. Classification (NCBI taxonomy): domain Eukaryota; kingdom Metazoa; phylum Chordata; order Ceratodontiformes; family Protopteridae; genus Protopterus; species Protopterus annectens. Next base: position 877,354,878 of record NC_056741.1, read on the forward strand.
TAGTGCAGCACCACCACCACAGTAAGAATAATAAAGGAAATTGTTCTGTACATAAAAGAGGAGGTAAAGTATAAAAGATTACTTACTATATAAAGAAATATTATTTATACTGAAATTGAATACTTTAAAACCATACAGTTTCAATAATGAGTGTGTTTGGAAGACTGTTTTAGTATGGTGTTTCCTTAAGTATTTTAATTGCTTTATTGTAGCTTTGATTATATTACTTAATCATCTTTTTACTATTTATATATGTGTTTGCTGTATTTTATTCATCTTTTGTAAAAGCACTACCATATATGCTAGAGTGCTTGTGTGTTTTAATAAATTGTACTTGGACTACAGTTGTTTTATTATTATTTATAGTTTTATTTGATATGAAAATGGTTATGATCTGTGATCTGATTCTAATCTTCTATTGTGAATTTGTGATCCCAGACAAAAAACAAATAGTAAGAAAAAGGAATAAACAAATCTTCTAGACACAAGCAGAGCTAGATTGAACAAATAAGACCATAGGCAGGGTAATGAACCAGCCACAAAGCCCCCCACCCCAGCCTGCACGCATTCCAGTGTCCCATTGATTGGCTTTCTCTCCCCAGTTTCCATAAACACTGTTCAGACATGTCAATGTGCATTCTATTTTATTCTTCACTTTTACAGTGATTGCAGAGATATGGATTTAATTTAAATCATTTATTGCACAAACATTAATGATCATTTGCTAAACAAAACAGTCTCACCATGAAAACTATGAAATCAAACTTAGCATGAGCAACAGTAAACTTCCATTTTCTTGAAACTTGCTTTCATTGAAAATGCATCTGGTCAATGGTGGATTAACTGTACCATGGGGCCTGGGCTGTTTTCAAACCATGGGCACCCTGCACATATTTTTAGGACCATGCATAAATGCATGTATTTTTTGATTCACCCTCCTAATTGTTTTAAATTATGTTTCTTGTTTCTGAGTATGTTTTGAATTTGCAGTTTTGAACATTTTTTCCAATAAGCAGCGAAACTAAATGTATTAACCAATAATAACAAAAGTACCTATTTCAGAACATTTCACCCATAAAAGGCCACTTAAACTGCTATCATCATAATTCATTAATATCCATACTCAACAATCACAGGCACTTTGTCAAATATGTACACATCACATGTCTGATTAAGATAAAAATGTCCAAAGTAAAGTATTTCAATTTGCTTTAAATAAGGTACACATTAGTCTACAGAGACATAGCAATGAATTTTAACTTTATCAGCTAAGCAAGCTCAGTCATTTTTAACCACAGACATCCCCAAACTCAGCAATTATAGCTATATTGTTGATTACATCCTTCTCAGATGTCTGTGTCAAAAATAACAATAATAATGACCAAAGGCATATATTTCAATCTTGTTTCACACAAGCACACACTAGGCAAAGTATTCCAACTTAATTCACATGTACACATGCATGCACATTGGTCCTGCAAAGCTAAAGTAAAGACCATTTAAAAATTACCAGATGACAGCATAAGGTACTTTCATTCACAGAGAATCCCCCCCCCCCAAACCAGCAGCAGTTATGGTCAATTTGTTGACTGTGTACATCCCTTATTGTTATGAAGAAATAAATTGTATGTACTTTATTCCTAGCTTTGGATGAACTACATGAAATTGAATAAAAATCACTAGTATCATATCATAAGATCCAGCCATGTGTTGTACAGTTTAAGTGGAAGAGTATTTATAAGAATATAAGAAATATTAACCACCTAATAATATTTGATAAGTCAATATTCACAATTTCTCCAGAAGTAAAAGTCAAATGAATAATTCCACACTAAAGAGAAAGGCTGTTTAATGCAGAGGTTGCTAATGACAAACAACTTTACGTCACTGCTTCATCTGCAGATGCAGTCCCTGCTGCCTTTGAAAAGTAAATTGTCTTTGCTTTCTTAAAAGTGGTGTGCTGTTGATATTGTCATAATATTTCCTAAACTAGATCAGTAATGCAATAGGAAATGTCTGGCAAACAAGGAGAACAGCTTCATAGATCCTAGGCATGTAATCCAGAAGGCCATTAAGGAATCTAGCCTAAATTCCAAATTACTGCAAAGCATTATTTAAAAGTGATTTGCTCAATGTCACACAGCAGATAAATGAAGGTGGAAATATTCAAACCCTGCACCTTTGCCACAAGAAGCAGCTCATTAAAATGCCAGCTCTTTAGTTCTCTGTGCTAACTTCAGGACTAACAGTTTTTAACTAAATGCAGAAATCCTTTGCAACCAGATCTTGTAGATAAGACTGTACCGCAGTATTATGCAACAATGATTACATAATGGATATTGAAGATCAGATGGTTCTGATCACTTCAAATAATGAGGACTATATGACCTGACAAATGTTCGTTCTTTTGCATTTGCTGGAGACTGTAAATAAAGTACCTCAAATATATTACTGAAATGCAACATGTTTAAATTGCAGAAAAGGCAATGCAGTTAGACTCTATTACACAATCTGGGTCTATATCACTTAGTCGAAATGCCATTTTAGCAAATACCTATTTATCGAACCCTATTGAGCGAAAGCTGACTTCAATGAACGATCATTTTAGCAAACTTTCACACATTGAAAAACACAAGTAGGTCAGCTACCAACCAGACAAAATATCTACAAAATCTTAAACTCAGCTAAAGGGGACTGTGCCCCCCACCCCCACCCCTAAATAAATATACCAACTCCAAGATCGCACTACACTGGGGAAAAGAGTTTACTCCTGATGATGGCCGACTAGTTTCTTTCCTGTGTGGAAGTTCACTGAAATGATAGTTTGTTGAAGTCAGCTTTCACTCAATAGGGCTCGATAAATAGGATTTGCTAAAATGACAGTTCAATGAAATAATATAGACTGACACAATCCAAGCCTATTAATGAATTAATTCATTCATTAGTGCACTGAATAAAGTATGACAGTTACAGACAATATAAATGCTGCAGCAATAGCTTTTTTCAGCAACTGACTTCTCTAAGAATACAAGAAATTAATATCAAAATCTACAGATAAAACTACATTTTCGTTATATTGGAAACTTTTCACTTGGAATTTTTTACACAGAGCTTTTGTCACTCCTAACAAAGTTACAATTATGTTTAAATCAAATGCCGGAGATATGATTCTGAAATAATAGTTGATTGGGTGCATATGGTATATGAATGCAAAGCCATATCCTCTTTTTGGAAAAAAATAACTTTATTTAAGCTCTATGGTCAGATAGATATAATATTTCTAAATCTTTAGTTTTATTTAATGCTCAGATTCCTGAGATAATTCCCAAAGCCCAAGTGCCTCTGCTTTGGTCTATTCTTGCTATAGCCAGAAAAGTAATTACTAAAAATTGGAAAAGTAAAGTTAACCCCTCTAGTGTTGAATTTAATAGTATGGTAAAAATTGTTTGCATTAGTGACTTGCATACTATAAAGATAAGATGTTCTAAAATTATACAGTTATATAAATCTTGGCTTAAAGACTTACTTGAAAAATATTAATTGTTGTCGATATATAACTTTGATGCATTGATCAGCTGTGGACCTATGTAAATAGTTATTTTTTTATAATTGATTTGTTTCTTTATTGTTTTAAAAACAAATAAAAAATTATAAAAAGAAACAAATCAAATATATCACTGCATAAAGCATACTAATTTATTTTGTGGTGTGGGGGTGCTTACATGCTTACAGGACACTTACATCTCATTTTGACCTTCCTGTGTCTTCTGTGTCAGACTGGCAGAATACTGTAAATCACTTAAAAAATGAACAGAACAACAGTTTTGCATCAACATGTATTTTGTGAACAAAAAAAAAAAAAAAACACTACCGATGACTCAATGCAATCTTGAGTTCTTTACCTAAGAAAACAAACAAAAGAAAGAAGATGGACCTAGCAGTCATATTAAGGCTCTTGCCTCCTGCACCTAAAGTACAGGGTTTGACTCTGTGTAAGCTATAAAACTAAACTGGGCCTTTCACACAGACACACACACACATACTTCTGAAAATAAATTCAGTGTTGCATTTCCAGTCAACATTTTCAAACCAGTGCTGGAGAAATTCAATACACCTGGCTGCATTTCTGTTTGGTTTGGCTCATTGAGCTAGAAGAAGGACTTGTTGCTGTAAATAGTCATACTGCTTAAAAAAACTCCATCTTCTTTATAGAGTTTAATAGAAGTGTTCCACACAAATTATGCATGCCAATTCCTGGAGTCTCACATTTGCTTTGCCTGATAGCTTTCATTGGCTGATGCTTTGAAGCAATGAGACTGGAGCTGGCATGCAGAACAGGAAATCATCTTTTAAGACCTGGAAACCAGACAAGTGCAGGGAAATTGAGCAGTATTTTTTAACTGTCCCTTTTTTTTAAGTAATGTTGTATGGCCAGGCCCCCAGCTAGCACTAGGTCCTAGGCAGTTGCCTAGGTTGCTTGTGCTGGATCCAGCAGTGGGCACAAGCATTCATCAAATTATCCAAAGAAGTAAAAATGTACTGTGAACTCTATAAATGAATTAATCATACAAAGTGGACTCCTAATTACCATAATATTAGTGAATTACCTTATAAAGAATAGAGCACCATGACTGCACTCTGAACTCAAAAAAGGTAACTTTGTAAAGCACTTTTCTGATGCAAGAAAGGTAGTTACAAAGTTCTGTTAAACACCTTTCGATGCTACTAAATTCTAGTGTCATGCTAGAGCATGAGCAACCACCACAGAATAGCATCTGAAATATTTTCAGTTTTAAAATCTAGTACACACTTTAGTGCCAGAAGAAATATGACAGAGTGATTCATCAGAAAGATAGTCTGCTGTCTGTCTGGCTGTGATAAGTGTTTTGCAGCTTTCAAAGCTATAAAACATTTTGCAGTCCCACACTGTTTTTTATTTTCTGTAACTGGTAGTACTCCATGGACTCCAAATCATTATGATTGGGTCTTTCTGACTGTAACTCTTATTATATGTTCTCATCTTCACTCAACTTTCAAGATGAATTTCTTGACATCTATACTTTGAACATATAAAAAGTAAAATATAATCAGAGACCCAGTCATAATCATCTGTATTTAAATGTTTTCTTGTGCAATCAACAAAATGAATACCATTATGACTTCTAACAGTTGTACTCACCTAATTTTCTAATTATAAATTAATGCACTCCAGACTAAGGTGTATATTGCCACATTTCAGGTTCATAAACATGGATTGCAGAACCACAGAGAAAGGGGGTGAGCACCGTCCTGCCTCCCCAACAACCCATCGAATCATTAATCCTGCCACCAGGATTGGCACTCCTATGTATAAAAGAGAAAGAAAGTGAAAGCTCATGCTGTTTATTACCATGGGCGCTCAGTTTTACTGACTACATAGTAATGGCTGATGCTAGCCATAAGCAATTTGGACAGGAAGTTTTATCAATTTTTTTTCTTTCCATATCTGGGAAGGGTGCTTAGTTTCTGCACCTTCATCTTGGTCCCACCCAAAAAATCCAAACAACTAATCACAGAGCTTTGAAACTTCAAAATGCTCTGTGATTTGTTTTCTAGATCACAATGGATGGGACCAAGCTGAAATCCCTGAGATTTTGAAAACTCGATGGTAATGGTGCAGCAATACCAAAAATTGCTTAGGAAATATTATGACAGTATAGTGAAGATCTTCAAGTGAATGCTGTTGTGGCAGTGCTTCTACTGGTTAGTGATAAGTAAGTATTGTTTTAACTAAAGCACGTAACCAACTAGGTATTCATACCTTCTAGCTGTTCTGATATAGGGACATTTTTATCTACTTCTTGCCAGCATCTCAACGGTCCCCAGTTTTCAGTTTTGCCTACATAGAACTGTTGACAGTTCTGACAAACTGCCACATACACTAGCCCATTTGATCCACAAGAGCCATTTTCAATGTAACTTTCTTCCTAGGGGACGCTATTTCTATGCACTCAACACCCAAAATGTACGGACAGTAGGCACATGATCCTTAGTTCCTGGTCCCTCTTGGTAGCCACGTGAATGAATAGGGTGCTCCGATAAAAACTGAAAGGGCTCTCCGTAGGAGGATATATGAACACCTCTACGCTATTAAACATGATGATGAGAACAAAATAGGCACTTGAAGGGGAATATACTATGTAAAACTTTTCACTTTGGGATTTTAGAAATTGTAGGAAATGGCTTGAGGGGAGGGAATTGGAAGAACAGACTTGAGAGGGAAGAGTTAATGTGGCAGTTTAGACTAAATTCCACCCACCCCCCTGGTATACGGTGGTGGTGCTGCGGTAGCGTTGTTGTTGGTGGTGGTGTGGTAGCATTGTCGCCTTACAGTTAAACGTTGCCTGTTCGATTCTCAGTTAGAGCGTCTTCTGTGTGGCGACATGCGTGAATGAGCATTCCTTTGTTGAAGGTTGTGCGTTAGGCCCGGCAAGCCAGCACGTAAAAATCTACTGCCAATCATTAGCAGACCTGAGTTCTGCTGTGGCGACCCCTAACCGGGAAAAGCCGAAAGACACAAACAAAGTATCATGCCAGTATTGAAGTACAAGGCATTAAAGCTTTAGAAGACATTTTTTATCAAAAAAGATTTTTAAATAAGACATTTAAGATATAAAATGTGAATCATAGTTTTGTAATATTGTATTATTGCACATTTAAATATTTGGAAGAGTTCTTATATATTTTTTAATGTCATTAATAAGATGGTTTTGAATTAATTTAAAATCATTTTTAACTTTTGCCCTTACAAGGACTTCCTTACATTTTGGCTCTTAGTTGACAATCAACTTTAATTGCTCACCAGGGACTATTTAAGTATGGTATTGATGTATTTTAATTTGTTCTGAAGAAGTCTTGGGTTACAAGACGAAAGTACGCTTGACTACTGGTTTGGATTATTGTAATAAATTAATTTTTTATCTACTTTGGAGGTTGCTGCGACACTTTTTCCTACTATTTCCATAGGGATTGCTTTGTCTGTTCATTGGTTGAAGTTTGGCAAGTTCCTACCTGTTTTTTTGTTCCTTTTGAAGAGGGCCAAGGAGGCGCTCTGCTTGACATGCATGGGCAGTCTATTCCAGAGTCTGCTGAGTCTCTGGGTCAGGAACCTGTCCCTCCAGCATGTTTTGTTCATTGTGATGACAAGGTTTAGATCCCTGGAGTGTGTGGCTCTGAGGGATTGGAATTTCTTTAATTGGAGCATGTCCAACAGCTCAGGGTTTGACATGGCCTTGTATGTTAAGCAGAGATCGCCTCTGAGTAGACGATATGCGGCAGAGTATAGCTGGAGTTTTTTTAGATGGTCAGCATAGGGCATCTGCTTTAGGCCTGTGATTCCTTTAGTGAGGTATTTCTGTAGCCTTTCCAGCTGTTGCACATGTCTTGTGAGGTACATACCAAACGGGGTGTTGTACTCTATAATGGGTCTAATGAGGGATGAGTACAGTGGGACAATGACCTCCATTTTTCTGGATAAAAAGCCCTTAATGATGAGGTGTGCCACATAGAAGGATTTCCTGACTGTTGTGGTGATGTGGTTATCAAAGGTGAGACCACTGTCCATCTGTGCCCCTGAGTCTCTCATCACACTTTAGGTGTTTAGTGTACTGCCACCTATGTGGTAATTCATGGGTATATGGTTTTTCCCAAAGGGGATAACTATACATTTCTTGGCATTAAGCTTGAGCCCATGGCTCTGGCACCAAGCATCTTTTTTCTGTAAGGCCCTTTTGTAGAATATCCACATCATTTGGGGATTCAATAATGGCTCCTAGTTTGCAGTCATCTGCGAACTTTGTTAGCTAGAGTCCCTTAGTGTTGGCCTGTACTTCAGATGAGTAGATGCCAATTAAGAGCGGTCCCAGGACTGAACCCTGAGGTACTCCACTTGTCACTTGTCTGGAGCTGGATTTGGAGTCGGCTACTTTTACAGTCTGGGTTCTGTCAGTAAGCCAGCTGGCAACCCATCGAGTGATGTAGGGATTTATGCCCAGCTTAGTAAGTTTATCTATGATTGCATAGTGGGGGATGGTGTTGAAGGCTTTGGCGAGGTCCAGATAGGCTGTGTGGACCACCTTACCCTCATCCACAGCTCTGGAGACTGATTCAAAGAAGTCAATCAGGTTCAGGAGACAAGATCGGCCCTTCACAAACCCGAACTGGGTGGGGTCCAGTGTTTGAAGGTTGGCAATGTCTTTGTTTATAATTTCCATAGTAATGCATTCCATGCCCTTGCAGATCAGGCTTGTCAGACTGATGAGATGGTAGTTCCTGGGATCCAACATGGACCCCCCCTTGTGGAGTGGGATAACTGTAGCTGTGCGCCACTCATTGGGCATGAAGCCTGAGGTAAGGCTATGATTAAACATGACACTTAGGTGAGATGCCAGTTCATTTTGTAGTTCATGTAGTACACAGCCCGGGATGTCATCTGTTCCCATGGATGCTGTATTCTTAGCTTTGGAGAGTGCGGTTTCTACCTCTGTGGCTGTGATTACCAGAATTTGGCAATCATCATGGCAAGTCATACTTCTTATTATTCAGAAAGTGCATGTTGATACAAAAACCAACGAAAAAGGCAACCAGTAGCAAAACAACGAACACAGTATCCAGCAAATCTTTTATTAAAATCTCTGACGTCTCGGCCAAAGCCTTCAAGGAGAATCATGTTGATACAAAGCCTGATTTAATACATTTACAAGGACATCAAGGCATAGTTCCTTGTACAATTTGTGGTTTTCTGGTAACTTGTTAAGGGTTGTATATGCAGTGGTCTGAGTTGCATGCTCATTATTCTGGCTTTGCAGGAATTTATGTGACGCAACTTCGAACACTCTTATGTGTGGCAACTGAATGAAACAAAGTTGAAAAAATGATGTCCATGTAATTTTATCATAATCAGGCATCTGAGGCGTACACAGCAGTGACTATGACTGCTGAGCAGGGATGACAGTTCTCTGTGGCTGAAAGTAACTGATCCTGTTGTTCTCTGTGGAGTTTAAACCATCACTGATCTGGTTCCACTACTAGTGTCCATTTGTATGAAGTGAGCTTGAATAATTTATTATCATTACTATTTATTTATTTATTTATTGATTTATTGATTTTATGATGATCTGACATCTGAGGTATACAGACTAAAGTGAATGCAATTGATGGGCACAGAGGCCATCTGTGGATACAACTGATTTACCTGTGGTATTTTGTTTGATTACTATTAAATAGCAGTCACTGATCAAGCATGACAGGAGTAGTGTCAAATAGCATATTGTATTTTCTGAAATCAGTGCAAAACTGGCATTGCTGTGGCTTATGCATGTATGCAGGAGATTATGGTTAGAATAAGGACTAGGAAAGGATTAGATGCATTGGCATGCGTTGATGTGCATGGGTACTGATATGATCCACTGTCCACCTTACTTATTTGTACTAACCTTAAGCCTACCCCAGCCCCTAACACAAACGTTACACTTTAGGGCACTAAACACTCTTTCTCTCACAGTAGAATTGTGCAGGCAGATTATACATGCAAAATACTAGCAGGGTCTTTTTTTGTTTTGATTTAACCTATCAGAAAAGGAAACTGTCTTCCTCTTTTAATTGGGTTTTGATTCGAGCAAACAATGTTTCAATGAAAAGTAAATGCAAC